>NC_143190.1:75970000-76270000 GCF_051530095.1 Phoenix dactylifera
CAGATCATAATGTCAGCCTCAAATCCTTTGATCCGTATTCCTGAGACCAACCGATTGACCGGAACCAATTACAGAGACTAGCTTAGAAATTTCAAAATTATTCTGAGTTGCAAGAAAATAGACTATGTGCTTGACAATGACATCCCCATATTACCAGCATGTCCGACCACTGATCAGCGTGCGACGCATGAAAAGTGGACAGGCGATGACATTAGGGTCAAGTGCTATATTATGGCATCCATGTCCAATAAACTCCAATGCCAGCATGAGAATATGAAGACTGCTAGGGACATACTGGCACACCTGCAAGAGTTGTATGGTGAGTAAAGTCGCACAGCTCGTTTTGAAGTGTTCAAGCGGCTCTTCAAAGCAAAGATGCGCGAGGGGCAGTCTGTCCATGATCACGGTCTGACTATGATCAAGGACCTGGAGGAGCTTGAGAAGCTCGGTATGAATATGCACAAGGAATTGCAAGTAGATCTGATCCTTCAATCCCTTCCTGATTCATTTGGACAATTTATAGTAAACTACCACATGAATAAGATTGAATGCACTAAGACTGAACTGTTAAACATGTTGGTAACTGCTGAGGGAGCCTTGAAAGGTTCAAGGGGCAATGTCCTTACTGTTGAGTTGACTTCTGGTTTCAAGAGAAAGTCTACTTGGAAGAAAAAGAAGCCTGCAAAGAAGCAGAAAAAAGACAATAAGCCAAAGAAGGAAGTTCAAAAGAAAAAGGCTAATGACAAAGAAAAATATTTCCACTGCAATATCGACGGCCACTGGAAGAGGAACTGTCCTTCATATCTCAAGAGCCTGAAAAATAAGAAGGCTGACACACCTTTAGAAGGTATAGACTTACTCGTAATTAAAACTAATGTTGCCCAAGGTGACAAGCCAAGAAGGGGGGTGAATTGGTTTCTTTTAATTTTAACTATCTTACTTGTGTTAAATGATGAGTTAGTGAACTTAAACAAATCACAATACAAACAACAAGAAGTATAGTGGTTCGGTGCTCTCCTTAGCACCTACGTCCACTCCCCAAGCGACCCTTTGGGAATTCACTATAATCCCGCGGATTACAGTTGGATTGTTTTCCGGACTCACAATCCAAAAACCTTTACACTTTGGTTTTCCGGGTTCACCAAAAACCTATGTTGGTTTTACGGGCTCACCAACGAACCTTTACAATTGGTTTTCCGGGTTCACCAATCAACCTATTCCGTTGGTTTTGTGGGCTAACCAACCAACCTTTACAAGTAGTTTAATAAACAAGAAAAAAGATTTAAACTCCTAAATGAGCAAATGAAACAATATAAACTACAAAGAAGAGTTTAGAAAGTATTTATCGCTTGTAGTGACTTCTCTCTTCTTTGTCAAGGATGCTTCACTCTTCAAGGGAGGATGGAGCTCTAGATGACTCTTTGAATCTGCTCAACCCCTTTCTTTGATTCTTGAATGAAGCACTTGGATGAAGAAGATTAGAGCACTTTCTCTTTCTTGTGTACTCTTTGATATTCTTTGGAAAGGTTGTTTCTATCTGATGAATAGTGCCACTTTAAATAGCTTCCTACATCCATTGGACAAGCCCCAATGGTTATAATTCAAAAACTAGCCGTTACTCCCTTTTGGAAGGACAAAAAGTACATCTGCAGAACTAGCCGTTATGCTACAGCCCGTGTTTGGGTCGGCTCAACCTGTCCTTGGGTCGACCCAACTTTCACTTGGGTCGACTCAAACATTCCTTGGGTCGACCCTCTCAGAAACACAGAAACTTTATAATTCAGCCTTCCTTCACTTGGGTCGACCCAACCTTTCTTTGGGTCGACTCAAAGTTCACTTGGGTCGACTCAACTTCTTCTTGGGTCGACCCTAACAGGGTTTCCAGAGAACCTTTTCTGTCTTCTTTTCTGTCTTGCCTTTGGGTCGACCCTCTCAGGGTTTGGGTTGACTCAAGCTTGGGTCGACTCAACTACTTCTTGGGTCGACCCTCTCAGTAAATCCAGAGAACCATTTTTCTATCTTGTTTTGAGGATCTTGATCTTTGGGTCGACTCATGCTTTCCTTGGGTCGACCCAACTCACTGTTCATCTTTGCCATTCTTGCAGAAGTGTGCCAAATATTTTCTTGATGTGCCGGGGTCGACCCAATCATCCTTTGGGTCGACTCAATCCACACTTTGCTGCATCTCAAGGTTAAATTCATTCAAATGAACAATGAAATGTATCTATATCAATTAATACAAAATATACTGAGAGTAATAAACTTATAAATGAAGTATCGTTTTAACTTATAACATACTCTTGTTAAATGCTTGTTAATCATCAAAATAACACGATCATCCTCAATCTCCCCCTTTTTGATGATTACAAAATAAAGAGTATGAGCCTATTGATACTTGTCTTTAAAATCAGTTTTTGAAAGGGCTTAACTTGCTGAATTTCAGCTTTTCATATATAAGAGTGAAGTCTCCCCCTATATCATTCAAATGTTGCCAATTTGACTTTTTGAATTACTCCCCCTTTCATTTATAATTCATTAAAGATGAAACTTCAAAAATTTGAGATAAAACATGAGTTTCAGGTTATGTATCGAGGTGTGAAAGGTGCGTGCCAAATTCTAAAATTATATGTGCCAAATTCTGAAATTTGATATAAATTTTTGACTTGATCATTTTCATTGTTGCAAATTGCTCCCCCTTGGATGTATATGCTTTCCTATATGATTTTCAATTTGTTTTACAAATTATTTCTCTTTCTTTCTTTACTTCTCCTCTTATTACTCTATCTTTACTTCTCCCCTATTACTCTTTCTTTACTTATCCCCCTTTTTGTTACTCTATTTACTCTATCTTTACTTCTCCCCTATTACTCTTTCTTTACTTCTCCCCCTTTTTGTTATCATCAAATAGGTACATGGGAAAGGACACAATAACAAACATTCAAACTTCATTGATCAAAATAGGAACATTTTAGTACAATCATGCCAAAAACAAAAGCAAATACAATGTTCCTCAATCAAGGTTCAAAATACATGATCAACACAAAATACATATGAGAACTAGATACATATCCTAGGCTCTAAACAAGATCGTGAGACTCTCCCGGATCGCTTGGCTACGGCTCTCTTGGGTCCCATTTCTCCAAGATATTGAAGTAATCTACTGTTTGGAGATGATTGGAGAAGATTTGAGAGTGGAAAATAGGGTTTTCGGAAGAGGACAAAGGGTAAACAGTGCCCTAGATAGCTCACGGGTCCCCCTTTTAACAGTGGGGTCCCGACGTTGGGTCGACTCAAGAATTTTCTTGGGTCGACTCAACATTGGGTCGACCCTATTCTGGGTTGGGTCAACCCAAGTTCAGAAATTTTTCCTTTCTCTTCCTTTTCGCTTCTAAAAATTTTTCTTGCTTCCAATCCTTACAAATTCTTTCTGGGACAATGATACATGAGTAAGGAATCTATAGATTACAAGTTTGACTCATGTTTCATAGGTTTTTAGAAATGGGAGGAATGTATCATGAGACTGCTTGCTCCCTTTTATATCTCTTCAATAAAAAGGATCACATATGCCTAATTCCCTCCTTAGCATGCAGAATCTATCTTCACTCAAGGGTTTTGTGAATATGTCGGCTAATTATTTTTCAGTCCATATATGCTCAATACATATGTTTCCATTTTGCACACGATCCCTAATAAAATGATATCTTATTTCTATGTGTTTGGCTTTAGGAATGAGATATTAAGGATGTAAGCCAGAAGTGATCTCTAAATGTAGATTCCAAAGATAGTTTTGAAATCAAGTGTAGATGAAATCTTTTTCAAGTTATTTCAAGGAGTATCAAGAATAATATTCAAAGAAAGCACGAATGAAAATCCAATACCCTTTTTTTTTTTAATATATTAAGTATATAGTAACATGAGAGCAATCTAATTAATTTTTAGAGTATAGTATAAGAGCAGATAAAGATCAAAACTTATATGCTCGAAAAACATAAGATTATGTTGAATTCTTAATTCTTAATGACTTCAAAGTTCTTTCATGATATAAAAGTATTGGAGCATAGATACCAAAATATGAATTTATGCAATGTAGGATACATAAAATTCAGGGCTTTGAAAGTTCTTTTAAAGCTCTCTTAAAGACTTTCTTTTACTCCTTTAAAGATCATAGAATCAAAATCAATTAAAATGAATTGGCTCAGGATTGAAACACTAAAGTGCAAGCCAATAAGAACTCATAAGTAGATTCCAAGATAAATTTTCGAAACTAAGACAGATGGAATCCTTTTCAATTAAATTTTCAGAAATAAATGATTTACCGATGAATACAGATGGAAATCCAACTTTCAAAAGATATTCAATGAAGCACAAAGTTTAATACCACTTTACATTTAGTATTATTTGTCTCATCTTTAGATGCGAATTTATACGATTAAGTTCTATATGATCTCTCACTCTGAAATTTTCTTTCTTCTCCTTAATTAATCATTCCATTTGAGAGTTTAGAGTTTGAAGATAATTTTCAATAAAGAGATTGAGTATTTAAAGCTCCCCCTCAAAAGATGCATTTTTTTTCAAACCTTTTTTTTTTGTTCTTCTATAATATCAAGAATGTAGAGTGATCTAGAATTTTTCAAAATTTATAGCAATCACTCTTTTTAATCTTTCAAGAATAAATTATATTTCCTCTTATTTTTTTTTGAATATGTATGGAAATATTAATCAGAAAATAATTCTTTTGAAGCTCAAATTTCTTTCAAAAGTAATTACATTTTCTTTCCTATAAGAATTATTGAAGTGAGTTGAAATATTCTAAGCTTTAGGATCATTAACTCTCTTCTTAAAAATAGCTTTTCTTTTTAATGATAGAAGCATTTAATTATGTAGGAGTGTATATTCAAAATATTAATTTCTTAGTCATAGTTTTTCAGCAATGTATATATGAAGCACCATAAATCTTTTTAATATCAAAATAATATCATATGTTTAGAACCATTTATTTGCAATCAAGATCATTGAAAAACACATCATTTAGACTAATTTTAATAAACTTATAAGATAGAAAATGATATGTTTCAGATGCGTATCGGAGCAAACAATCAAGGCATCAAAATTAATTCTATTTTTCTTAGACCGTAGTTTTCATCCAGGAATCATATTGAGTTATTCCTCAAAATGATGCAATCATTGAAGCATATAATGAAAGTTACAAAAATGCAATGATAGAAGCATTTTTTAAATTAAGTTTAAGCTTTTATACAAAATCAGATTCTGAATTTCATAAAAATTTTCAAAGAGGCTTTCATGATTATAATTTGAGATATGCATCTTCTACATTGTAGCTTATCTTAAATTATTAAGATTGAAAACACATATTTCAAGAACATTAGAGCACATCCAGAATCTTTGTAATTCATATTGAATTTTGGTACAAATTGGAGGACATTATGTACTAATGTTAGGCAAGATAAAAGATAAATCGGAATCAATTCATTTTGCCTAATTTGCAAATTCAAATTATTCTTTTCTTTTATTTTTCAAAATATATTCATTAAAACAAAATGATGTTGTTGTTGGTAATAACATGTTTCAATCAAATTTTATAGGCATGAAGCATTACAAGTTATATTTAGGAAAGATCTTTGTTATTTGAATATTGAAAACATATAATTCAAAACATCATGTGACATGCAAAACATATTATGCATTAAAATATTAAGAACAAGCATGTCAAGGATCAAAATCAATTCTTTTCAAATAAACTCCCCCTATTTAAATATAATCTTGTACTGATTTCATTCTTAAAGTGTGTTTTCAAGTGATTAAAAAATTTGACTTGATTCTTCTTATATACTTTCATTTACTTTGTCTTTCATTTTTACCTTCTTATGCTCTATACTCTATTTGCTCCCTATCCGGTGGAGTTGGAAGGGGCACGAGGTACTACCACTAGCCTCCCTCTTGTGCCGTCCCTAATATACCCTACACCGAATAGTTGGGTTAAATAGTGCCGGGTACTACCACTAGCCTCCCCATTGGCACCATCCCTATGATGAGCAAAATAGAAATGTTAAAATGTTCACTTCAAACTCTCCCTGTTTAAGTGTAATTAATTATGGATTTTATCCCTTTCACAAGTCTCACAAATATGCCGAATGTATTATGCTTGTTTTTCTTTTCCTTAAGATTGAAGTTTTTGCCTTTACTTAGATTTTACTTCTCTTGAATAAGATCCATTTTCTTTTCTTTATCTCTCTCTCTTTTTGTTATTCTCAAGTAATTTACATGAAAGAGCAGAATAAAGAAATAATCTTATGTATCATATAGATGTATATCATGCAAACAACATTTTCATTATGCTCAAGAATTCATAGCTTCTCACAAGTCAATTCAAATAAGCATTTTAAGCATATACTTGTGTATTTGATGGTTATGATATAGGCAAAGGAACATTTTAGTTTGAGCAAACCATGAATCAATTTCTAAAAGCATAAGTCAATTAATACATATATAGACATGATATCAAGAAATTAATAATTAAAGATTTTAACCATGCCACAATAAGATTTAAGTTATAGACTTTGCTCAGCTAATTTATGAGAGAGGTATCTAAAATTACCGATTCATTCTATATTCTTCAAGTCAAACTAGATTTCTTATGTGTGAACGTTTGGCTGAAGAAGGTCCTCTCTCTTGTTTGCATGTGAATGTTTATTGTATCTGATGAGAGCACAAAAGTGCGATCTACATACCACATAAATTAGTATTATCGCTAACAAGATAATGATAGTCTCACTAGATTAATATTATATTTTTGTTAAGTATAGGTGATCGTAAATCGAGGCCAAAATACGTATTCAGTACAGATTGGGCTTAGACAGATGCATAACTCAGACCGCGTATGCCCAACCCCGTCATGGTCTGATCGAATTCACCATTCATTGAGTATACTTGCACCGGAGCTACACATGTCTACATGCCATAGCTTCTAGAGCACATTGGGGATCAAAATAAAGAAAGATCACGTGTAGTTGGGGAAGAATTCCAAAAACTTTCCAAATCGGGCGTTCCCTTCCCCAGCCGTCCGTGATGTTTTTGTGCTTCCACCTCCCTCCGCGTGCACCTCTTCCCAGCATCCGCACGACCCAGCAATCCGCGATCACCTCCGAAGTATTCGTCCCATGTCCGTGATCATCTCCCGGACCTCCCAGCAGCCCGTGACCAGCTCCCGTGCACAATCACAGCGTCCGCCCGAGCCAGCGATCAGTGCCTCCTCCCAGCGTCCGCTTCATCCACGGCGTCCGGTCCTCTTCTCCCCTCCCGTCTTGACCGCGATCACAGTCCAAGCGTCCGCGGAGCAGCCGTAACAGAGCCTCTACCCAGCGTCCAAAGATCCGTGCGCCTCCTCCACAACATCCCGTGAATGGTCCCAGCCAGCCGTGAAGCGTCGCGACGTCCGCCAGCCGCGATCACCGCCCAGCCGTCTGCCTCCTCCGCAGCACCTGCGATCAACCCCTTCGTCCGCTCACGCCGTCTGTGAAGCCAGTGATCACCGCCTCCTCCACAGCGTCCGCGGCTTCATTTCTCCACAATATCCCAGCCGGGATTAGCGTCCTCTCCTCCCACAGATCCCCGCGTCCAGGCTCCTTCCTTCCGGGCATCTTTCAGATCTGCGACTCACCCGTCCGAGCTTCATTTCTAGCTCATCTTCGCCCACGATCACCTCCCAGCCTCACGCGCCTAAGATTCAGCCTCCTCCAGCGCATTCCCAAGATCCATAGAGGGGGAGAGTCGAGTATAAGAGGAATCGGCTGAGAAGGGAAAAGGGGGGGAAGAAGCTCCGATTTGAAGAAGAAAACAGAGGAGCCGGGCTGCTGCAGTAGTAAGAAAAAGAAAAAAAAATAGAAAGAAACAGGGGATGCTCTGTTTCTGTTATTAAAAAAAAAAAAAGAGTGAGAAAGAGAGAGGAAGATGATGAGCTAAAATCCTTGGTGATGGGTGAAGGAGGATCCTTTGGTGTACCGAGTTCATGATGTAAATTCTAATCCTTTGCTTTATACGATTTATCTTTTGATTATGTTATGATTCTCATATGTTGAAAATTCTTTTATGATTTATGCTTATTGATACATGTCTTCCTCAATTATTTGATTCATCGTTGACGTTCTAAGGCACGTTGAATGCTTAAAAAGAGAATTCATGTTATCAAGAACATACTCAATAATTAAATTTTATCTGCTTATAATTTTTAAAAGAAAACAAAAGAATCATAGAATTTATTGCATGAACTTGATATTATTAAAGGAGATTCTGGATCCCTACACCATTTTAATCTATCCAAACTTCGACTCTCTATTTGCTGGTTTATTTTCTATTTGCAAACCATCATCTTAATCCACAAGTTCATTGAATCAATTAATCTGAAATTAAGCTAATAATCCATAGATCGTTCCCTGAGGAATCGACCTCGGACTTCCGAGTTATACTACTTGTGCGATTCTCCTGCACTTGGGAGAGCAGTTTTATTTTTGCACCAAGTTTTTGGCGCCGTTGCCGGGGAACGGCTGAGTTATTAGTATAATTTTAGATTTAATTTTTACCTTAGTAGTTAGTATTTTTCTCTTGAAAAAAAAAAAAATTAAATTACATCTTTACTACTATTTTTAATTCCCTGCATAGTTTGCATCAAACTCTGATATCATAGAAATTAGCCATCTGATTTGACTCAAATTTGGTCAGCTAGTGGACAACACATTGTTGAATAATCTGAACGGTCTGATTGACATTCTGAGACTTTTAAGACCATCAGATTAATACGAAACCTTGCTGCTTGCTACTTTAAATTTTCTGCATTTATTTTTTTAGAATCGGAATTTTATCGTTATCATATCTCATTAACCCTTGTTGCTAATTGAAAATTTAAGAAAAAAAAAACTTTAAGAAAAGATCAAGGGTGATTATTCAAAAATAAAAAAAGAGAAAAACCTAAAATTTCAAATTTCAAATTTCAAATTTGAGAATTCAAATTTCAAACTATAACTCATAAAATTTTAAAAAAAAATAAATAAATAATTTGCTTGATCACCTATTCAATGAAATTTAATGTCATGTCATAAAATATTAAAAAAAATCTCTTGATTGTTGCATATAGTATAAGGCATCAGCATAAAATATTCTAAGGGCTGAACCCATTTAAAAAGATAAGGTCGGGATTTCATCACTCGTCCTTAGCCCAAAAATCACCCCAGTGCATAAATATCCTAAGCTTAACTAAAATCAACTAGACATTGGCCCCTAAGGACATTCGAGCTCAATAGGACGAAGACCACCGAAAGTTGCACCAATTTCGCTCTGTGGCTTAGTTGATGTCTAGGCAAGCTTTGTCCCTATAAGGGAGACAGTTCATCTGTTCGAGGCAAGTGGGTTTTAAGTGGGACCTTTGCGAACGCATCGTGACCCCTCCACTTACCTGGGAGCTTACCTGGTCAACTCGGTTCATTAGACCGGATTGGAGGCTTAGGTGCCCTCTTCAAACCAGTTAGGAGCTGTCTAGAAATTTAAGAAAAACATTAGAAATTGAGGTGTAATGTTTTGTTGCATGTTTGATTGTGAATAGGATTTTTGTTTTAGGATGTCGTTTTAGGGTAACTTTAGTTGGTACTTATATTTATTTTTTATTTATTTTTTTTTTAAAAAAAAGAAAAAAAAAGAGAGGGAATTATTTTGCATGTTAAAGTGGAATAGGGACGACACCGGTCGATTAAGTCGTACAACTTTAGATCATCCCTTAGGACATACTTCTGAAATTCCTTCGCAATATCTCACACCTTGTGAGATGGCTGATCTAAATGAAGATGCGGGAAGTCACCACAATCGAGAACGAGAATCCCATGTTATGACTCTAAGACAATACCTACAACCGGCTAGGACTAGTCAGCCTTCATGCATAATTTTTCCTGATAATGTAGGTCATTTTGACATCAAACCAGGGGTAATCCAATTGCTGCCCAAGTTTCATGGGTTAGAGTCCGAGAGTCCGTATCTTCATTTAAAGGATTTTGAAGAATTGAGCATTACATTTAGAGTGCCAAATGTCACCGAGGATGTCCTCAAGTTGACATTGTTCCCTTTCTCTCTAAAGGATAAGGCCAAAACATGGCTAAACTCGTTGCGACCTAGATCAATAAGAACTTGGCAAGATATGCAGAGAGAATTTTTAAAGAAGTTCTTTCCCACACAAAGGACCAACTTTTTAAAAAGACATATTAGCAATTTCCAACAAAAAGATAATGAAACATTTTATGAATGTTGGGAAAGATTTAAAGACCTTCTTCTCTCATGCCCTCATCACGGGTTCGAAACTTGGAGAACCATTAGCTTCTTTTATGAAGGTTTATCTCCACAGTTGAAACAGTTTGTAGAGACCATGTGCAATGGTAGATTCTTAGAAAAACAACCTGATGAGGCATGGGAGTATTTGGATTCCCTTGCTGAGACTGCCCAACTTTGGGATAACGGGGATAGAAATAACAAGTCTTTGCCTAAGCCCACTAGCTCTGTACAGGGAGGCCTTTACAACCTCAGAACTGAGGATGATCTTCATGCTAAAATGGCAGCCCTCACTAGGAAGGTAGAAGAAATTGAGCTTAGGAAGGTTGAGCCTGTCAAAACTATAGAGCTTAGAAACGAGTGTTGTGATATCTGCGATATGTCGGGTCATACCACTACAGATTGCCCCACCATACCGGCATTCAAAGAAGTCTTGCACGATCAAGCAAATGCTATGAACTCCTACCAAAAGCCTTATAACGATCCATACTCGAATACCTATAACCCTGGTTGGAAGAATCATCCAAACTTCAGGTGGAGAAATGATCATCCTCAACAGTCACACCATTCAGCTCCTCCACCTGTACATCCTACTTTTGCATCACCACCCTCTCGAAAGCCAAATATCGAGGATACCTTGCAATCCATACAAACTTTTCTACAAGGTCAAGCTAATATCAATGCTCAAAATACTCGAAATTTTGAAGACATAAGGAACCAATTGTCAATGTTGACTACCGTCCTAAGTACCCAAGAGAAGGGTAAGCTTCCAGCTCAACCCCAACCTAACCCACAAGTGCACGGTAGTAATAATACGGCTCCTTCTAGTTCGCATACAGAGCATGCAAAGAGCATCATGACTTTGCGTAATGGAAAAGTCATTGATCAAACCGTCCCATCAAGACCGCAAGTCACTTCTAATTCTGATGCTCCCAAAGTTGATGAAAGGGACAAAGAAGAAGTTCAGGTCCCAACTTCTACTAAGAAAGTTGAATGTCCTTTTCCTCCACCTTTTCCACAACGGTTAAAGCCGTTACAAAAGCTCGAACCTAACTCTGAAATTCTTGAGCTTTTTAAACAAGTAAAAATCAATATACCTCTTCTTGATGCAATCAAACAAGTACCCTCATATGCCAAATTTTTGAAGGACTTGTGTACCGTCAAACACCGATTAAATGTTAAGAAGAAGGCATTTTTAACTGAAAATGTGAGTGCTATTTTGCAGCACAACATTCTCCCTAAATATAAAGATCCAGGTTGCCCAACCATCTCATGCATCATAGGTGACTTTAGGATAGAGCGAGCATTGTTAGATTTAGGGGCGAGTGTGAATTTGTTGCCATATTCTGTCTATGAGCAACTTGGTTTAGGTGAGTTGAAGCCAACCTCCGTCACTTTGCAATTAGCTGACAGATCAGTTAAAATTCCAAGGGGGATTATCGAGGATGTATTAGTCCAAATAGACAAATTCTACTTTCCTGTCGATTTTATTGTATTGGACACACATCCGGCTTCGAACTCACAGTCTCAGATTCCGGTCATTTTAGGACGTCCGTTCCTTGCAACTTCTAATGCATTGATTAATTGTAGGAATGGCGTCATGAAGCTTTCTTTCGGTAATATGACCTTAGAACTGAACATTTTTAATGTGTGCAAACAACCCAATGATTTCGAAGAGAGTAAGGAGGTTGATTGGGTTGAAACCATCGCAGAAGATTATTTGTTAGCTAAAGCAATTAACGACCCATTCAATGATAGCTTAATTGATTGGTGTCCTAATGGAACCAATGATGATGATTTGTCAGTCACACCTATTGTGGATAATCTAGATATCAAGATGGTCAATGGGTGGAGACCAAAAGAAGGAGAATTTGAGAGATTGTCGCCTCGAGAGGTGAAAATAGAACCATCCCATGAGCAAGCACCCAAGCTCGAATTGAAACCCTTACCAAAGGAACTTAAGTATGCTTTTCTTGGACCCGAAGATACTTTTCCTGTAATCATCTCGTCTGGACTTGATCATACCCAAGAAAGAAAATTAATTGATGTTTTAAAGAATCATAAAGGAGCCTTAGGGTGGTCTATTGCCGATTTGAAGGAAATTAGCCCCTTAATTTGCACGCACCGGATATATTTGGAGGACAATGCCAAAACCACAAGGCAAATGCAACGAAGGTTAAATCCTACAATGAGAGATGTGGTTAAGGCAGAAGTCCTCAAGTTGCTTGACGTGGGTATTATTTACCCAATTTCCGATAGCAAGTGGGTAAGCCCTATTCAAGTTGTTCCTAAGAAGTCGGGTTTGACGGTAGTAGAAAATGAACAAGGTGAACTAGTTCCAACTCGTGTCCCGACGAGTTGGCGCATGTGTGTTGACTACCGAAAGCTTAATTTGGTCACACGAAAGGATCACTTTCCTCTACCCTTTCTAGACCAAGTATTGGAGAGAGTTGCAGGACATGCTTTCTATTGTTTTCTTGATGGCTATTCGGGATATTATCAAATTGAAATTGCACCAGAAGATCAAGAGAAGACTACCTTCACTTGTCCTTTTGGCACATTTGCTTTCCGACGAATGCCATTCGGGTTGTGTAATGCACCTGCAACATTCCAAAGATGCATGCTCGGCATCTTTGAAGACATGAACGAGAATTTTTTGGAAGTGTTCATGGACGATTTCTCCATTTTTGGCGACTCATTTGATGATTGCCTGTCACATTTACAAGCAGTCTTAGCTCGATGTATAGAAAAGAATTTGATACTGAATTGGGAGAAATGTCACTTCATGGTGCCAAAGGGAATTGTCCTAGGACACATTGTTTCATCGAAAGGAATGGAAGTAGATAGAGCTAAGACTGATTTAATTGCTAAGCTACCTGCACCCAAGACGGTTAGAGATGTTAGATCATTTTTGGGTCACGCCGGATTTTATAGGAGATTCATCAAGGACTTTAGTGTCATATCTCGACCATTATGTAACCTCCTATCCCTTGATACACCGTTCAATTGGACTGAAACCTGTCAGGAGGCATTTGAAAAGTTGAAGTCTATGCTTAGCACTGCACCCATCGTGCGACCACCCGATTGGTCATTACCGTTTGAGATTATGTGCGACGCTAGCGACTATGCGATAGGAGCTGTCCTAGGACAACGCAAGGATAATAAGCCATATGTTATTTACTATGCAAGCAAAACCTTAAATGATGCTCAAATGAATTACACCACCACCGAGAAGGAATTGCTTGCAGTAGTATTTGCCTTAGATAAATTTCGCTCTTATATCCTTGGTGCTCCTATTGTTATCTTCACGGACCATGCGGCACTAAAATGTTTGTTGGATAAGAAAGAGGCCAAACCACGCTTAATACGATGGATACTTCTACTCCAAGAATTTGACATCACTATCAAAGATAAAAAAGGAGTAGAAAATGTGGTTGCTGACCATTTATCACGATTAGTTTTTTATGATTCAGTGCCACAGTTTTCCATCAAGGACTCATTCCCTGAAGAGCAGTTGTTTGCACTTTCTAGTATACCATGGTATGCAGATATTGTAAATTTTCTTGTTACAAACCGGATGCCAGAGCATTGGGGGTCGACAGATAGAAAAATTTTCTTGCGCGAAGTAAAAAATTATTACTATGACGATCCCTATTTATTTAAATATTGCAACGATCAAATCCTTAGACGATGCATACCGGATCATGATATACAAAGCATACTTTCTTTCTGCCACACTGATGCTTGCGGTGGACACTTTGCCTCTAAGAAAACTGTTGCAAAGGTCTTGCAATGTGGTTTCTATTGGCCTACTATGTTCAAAGATGCCCACGAGTTCTGCAGGACATGTGATCCATGTCAACGTATTGGAAGTCTAACTCGTAGGCAAATGATGCCTCTTCAACCCATTACTATTATCGAAATTTTCGATTGTTGGGGCATCGATTTTATGGGCCCATTCCCACCATCTTTTGGATATGAGTACATTTTAGTCGGTGTCGAATATGTGTCCAAATGGGTAGAATCTGTTGCTTGTAAGACCAATGATCACAAACCTGTCCTGAAGTTTTTAAAAGAAAATATTTTTTCACGATTTGGGATGCCTAAAATCATAATTAGTGACAGTGGAAAACACTTTTGTAATAAGCCTTTCGAAACCTTATTGAAAAAATATGGTGTCACCCATAGAATTGCTACCCCATATCATCCGCAAACCAGTGGCCAGGTAGAGTTAGCCAATCGAGAGATCAAGCGTATTTTAGAGAAAACGGTGAACCCATCACGAAAGGATTGGTCCTTGAAACTATCAGATGCATTATGGGCTTACCGTACTGCATACAAAACCATTCTTGGCATGTCTCCCTACCGGCTAGTTTACGGAAAAGCATGTCATCTGCCTGTAGAAATAGAGCATAAATCGTATTGGGCAATTAGAAAATTGAATTTTGATTTACAAGATGCCGGTCTAGCTAGAAAATTGCAATTAAACGAGCTTAATGAGATTCGCAGAGATGCTTATGACAACGCTAAAATTTGCAAAGAACGAATGAAGATCTTACATGATAAATCAATTTTAAAAAAAACTTTTGAACCTTTGCAAAAAGTTCTTTTATATGATTCCCGCTTACATCTGTTTCCTGGTAAGTTGCGATCGAGATGGACAGGTCCTTACATTATAAAAACTGTTTTTCCACATGGGGCGGTTGAGATTGAGAATCCACGGGATGGTAAAATTTTTAAGGTAAATGGACACAGGTTAAAACCTTTTCTTGAGAATTTTGCAGATGAAGAGGACTCCTTTTTCTTGGGGGAGCCTTCTTATGACTGAGCATGAAGGCAAAGGTACGTGTATATTAGTTAGGATTATTTTTCTAGTTTTGTAGGTTTTATTTTCTGGATATCAACAGCTCAAGGTATTCCTCTTCTCTTCAATATTATTTTCTTTACTGTCTTTCATTATAGCTTTCTTGTATCTATTACATTGAGGACAATGCAATATTTAAGTTGGGGGGAGGGAAGTATTTTGATTTAAAAAATATATATATAAAAAAAAAAAATTGCATTCTTTTCTTAGCAAATGCACATGTATTTTCATATTGAGTTTGTGCAACTATTACGGCAAGGAACACATGCATATTATGACTGATCAGAGACCTATTATTAGATCCCCGCACATGTACTTAATGATTATAGGAAGGCCTCAGGAGTTCATATTTGTTTAATGCATTTTTATTAAGCCGTATCTGTAAAAGAAGTACGAGTATCCTTGTCCGTACTATAAGGTTCATGATTTGGTTTTCACATAAAGATAGAAGTTGAATACCCTAGCTAGATCACCTAAGTGCCTTATGTTCCGACCTTGGTTGACCTATAGCCACAATGCAGTCACGTTATATGGTTCAGTTTACCTTCTCTTTTTATTGCAAAAAAAAAAAAAAAAAAAAAGAAGAAGATGACAAGTCTGACCTCGTGGTGTAGTCTGGTTTGAGTAATTAAGCCCGAGGGGTGTTTCACCTAATGCCTTGAGCCAACTGGATCAGGAGTCATTGGCCGAAAACTCGCTACATGGGCCTTACTAGAGCCTAAGGAGGTTGGATTATTGTAATCGTCATATGTGTTTAAAAATAAAAATAAGCATGAATAGGGTTGGTCAGACTGAACCCAGTGATATGTGGTAATGGCTGGTTTGACTCCATTAATTTGGAACTCTGTGTACTTTGGATGTTTAGTTGGGATTGATAGCTCCTTCTTTATATGCGAACCATTCTTGACAAAATTTAGACAACATGAGATATTCTGAAAATTTGATGGATCAGGCTCCAATAAATTGTAATAAACACCTGTGAACTTGAGTAGTGCACCTAAAAGTCAAGTGGTATCATGTTGTGGTGGAGGTATTAGTGTTCTAACAAAGTCATCTGTTTATGCATACTACACTTTAGTATTACCCTTGCTTTGATAGTTGCCATGCTTGAGAAAAATATATATCACGTGTGCATTGACTTAAATTTCATTATATATCATTTTATGAATGATGTTTGTGGGTAACATCACTGCAAACCCTCACGAGACAACACTCGTCCACTAGGGTAACCTAGGGGTTTAACGGCTTGTTGCACATGCTAAGTGCAATCGTGATTCCTACGAAAGTGAGTACTTATCTTAATTTTATGCAATTAGTTCTAATAAAACATCAAAGGATCAACCAACACTTTTTGTACTCTCATGATATTGTTTACTCTAAATTGCTAGAGACTAGCAATAAGCTAGTTGGGGGGTGTGATGAGAGCACAAAAGTGCGATCTACATACCACATAAATTAGTATTATCGCTAACAAGATAATGATAGTCTCACTAGATTAATATTATATTTTTGTTAAGTATAGGTGATCGTAAATCGAGGCCAAAATACGTATTCAGTACAGATTGGGCTTAGACAGATGCATAACTCAGACCGCGTATGCCCAACCCCGTCATGGTCTGATCGAATTCACCATTCATTGAGTATACTTGCACCGGAGCTACACATGTCTACATGCCATAGCTTCTAGAGCACATTGGGGATCAAAATAAAGAAAGATCACGTGTAGTTGGGGAAGAATTCCAAAAACTTTCCAAATCGGGCGTTCCCTTCCCCAGCCGTCCGTGATGTTTTTGTGCTTCCACCTCCCTCCGCGTGCACCTCTTCCCAGCATCCGCACGACCCAGCAATCCGCGATCACCTCCGAAGTATTCGTCCCATGTCCGTGATCATCTCCCGGACCTCCCAGCAGCCCGTGACCAGCTCCCGTGCACAATCACAGCGTCCGCCCGAGCCAGCGATCAGTGCCTCCTCCCAGCGTCCGCTTCATCCACGGCGTCCGGTCCTCTTCTCCCCTCCCGTCTTGACCGCGATCACAGTCCAAGCGTCCGCGGAGCAGCCGTAACAGAGCCTCTACCCAACGTCCAAAGATCCGTGCGCCTCCTCCACAACATCCCGTGAATGGTCCCAGCCAGCCGTGAAGCGTCGCGACGTCCGCCAGCCGCGATCACCGCCCAGCCGTCCGCCTCCTCCGCAGCACCTGCGATCAACCCCTTCGTCCGCTCACGCCGTCTGTGAAGCCAGTGATCACCGCCTCCTCCACAGCGTCCGCGGCTTCATTTCTCCACAATATCCCAGCCGGGATTAGCGTCCTCTCCTCCCACAGATCCCCGCGTCCAGGCTCCTTCCTTCCGGGCATCTTTCAGATCTGCGACTCACCCGTCCGAGCTTCATTTCCAGCTCATCTTCGCCCACGATCACCTCCCAGCCTCACGCGCCTAAGATTCAGCCTCCTCCAGCGCATTCCCAAGATCCATAGAGGGGGAGAGTCGAGTATAAGAGGAATCGGCTGAGAAGGGAAAAGGGGGGGAAGAAGCTCCGATTTGAAGAAGAAAACAGAGGAGCCGGGCTGCTGCAGTAGTAAGAAAAAGAAAAAAAAAATAGAAAGAAACAGGGGATGCCCTGTTTCTGTTATTAAAAAAAAAAAAAGAGTGAGAAAGAGAGAGGAAGATGATGAGCTAAAATCCTTGGTGATGGGTGAAGGAGGATCCTTTGGTGTACCGAGTTCATGATGTAAATTCTAATCCTTTGCTTTATACGATTTATCTTTTGATTATGTTATGATTCTCATATGTTGAAAATTCTTTTATGATTTATGCTTATTGATACATGTCTTCCTCAATTATTTGATTCATCGTTGACGTTCTAAGGCACGTTGAATGCTTAAAAAGAGAATTCATGTTATCAAGAACATACTCAATAATTAAATTTTATCTGCTTATAATTTTTAAAAGAAAACAAAAGAATCATAGAATTTATTGCATGAACTTGATATTATTAAAGGAGATTCTGGATCCCTACACCATTTTAATCTATCCAAACTTCGACTCTCTATTTGCTGGTTTATTTTCTATTTGCAAACCATCATCTTAATCCACAAGTTCATTGAATCAATTAATCTGAAATTAAGCTAATAATCCATAGATCGTTCCCTGAGGAATCGACCTCGGACTTCCGAGTTATACTACTTGTGCGATTCTCCTGCACTTGGGAGAGCAGTTTTATTTTTGCACCAGTATCTTATGTGGAGCTGTCCTTCAAGTTGAAATCTCTCATTTTCTTGCTCAAGGATCCTGCATTATTAACAAACTTCTTTTCTTTCTTGAAGGAAAGTCATTAGTTGCTTCAAGATACAAAACATTCATACAACATATTTCTTAACTAGATGACTCAACATAAGATATGACAATAATTGAATGTTGAGTCACTTTACTCAAGAGATTGCCTAAATATAAGCAAGCACATGTCACTTGAACTAAAGAGATAGTTTCATTAACCAAGATGGTTCAAGAACAAGCATGTGAGGCAATAGGAAGATTCATCAAGGTCAAATCAATTTCTTATTTTCAGAATCAATTTAGCTTAGATTCTATTTGCTTAAGATAACTATCAATAAGACGTGCTAGCTAAGTTTTAATCAAATTATCTTAAACAGTTGTTTCTATCAAAATTTAGATTGTTACATAGAATCAAAATGATAAACTATATTCTCAATAAAGGATCTAGTTTTAATAAAAATAGTATGAATTGATATCTCTACAACTAGTATCTTTTCATTGAATATTCTATATGCATTGCTTGAAGAGTAATATCCAAAGAAATATTTGTTTTATCAGATTTGACATTATTTTCATAAGAACATATCAAGCATGACATGTATGACTGAAAAATATAAAAGATATACAATATATCATTTTCTATTTTTCAGAAGATCAAAAGGAGTTTTCTAATAGAAACCATATGTATGACAAGCAATGATGATAGCTTTTAACAGAAATCATTTAAGTAGATGACTATCATACAACATTGTCTTTTTCATTTCTTCAAGGATTCTATCAACTCTATTTTATTTATGGTGTTCTTGGTGTAGAAACAATTGTATTCAATATTATTTTCTGTGCACAACTCAATAAGAAATTGGTTTTCAAAACTATGTCATGATACAATTTTATTTTTATAGTTTGCAAACCTTTTTCATTTGAACCCTTTTTGTGAGTTTGTGCCAATGCAGAAAATATTTTAATTTAAGTGCCAAGAACAAAACCAATATTAGCTTTGAGAAATTTTCCACAATTACAAAATCAGAAAGCTTATCTCCTAGGTTCACAATCTTAGAGATCCAAATAAGTTCTTATGGAGAATTTTCAAAGGCTAAAGGTGAAAACAATATTTTCAGATTTAGAAATGATTCTAGTTTATTTTTCTAGATGACATACATAGCAAACTTTGACCTTGCAAAAATTAATCTAAGTGAACCAATGACAAGGTCTTTTGAGATTAAGTCCATACTAGTATGAGTTGATTTTATACGCCAAAACTAGTCTATTTAATCTTGGTATTCTTAATGTATATATAAAAAAAAATATACCAAGTAGACATTCTTGTGTTTATGATCAATAGAAGATAATGCCGAGGATAAGAACTCTCAATCAAGTATATAGAGAATTCAAAGAGTTATTCTAAGAGTATTGATTAAGTAAATTATCCATCAATAACTGAAGCATAATATAGGAAGATGGAGTGATTTGGATATATTTTCTTTTTATACCAAAAGTATCACTTATATCACAGAAATGATTAATACTAGCTACAATTTCAATATGAGAGGATGCAAGGATTACTAATTTCATTATTTCTTCCATTTTGGTCACTCTTCTTAATTATATTTTAAGTTCTATTCTTTAACACGTGTCTAGAGAACCCATTGTCCAGATTCATTGGAATCTTGGGTAGCTAGACACATTTGCTAAAAATGATCATGTTTTCAACTTAGAAACCCAAGCTCTTTTGGGTCCTTGCAGGTTAGCTATAATTGTTCCTTTTGGAACCCATATTCTCTTAATTATCATTTTGTCTATTAGTCTGCAGGTTTTAGAATTACAAGTAATATACTTCTGCATATTCTTGCTAAATTTAAACAACATAGATTTAGCAAAAACAGATAATGAATTTTCAGTTTTCTGTTTCTGTTTATTAGTTTCACCAGATTTGTGAAAAATTGTTTTAGGATGAATAGTGGAGGATTTAAGAATTATATTCTCGAAAGATTTTTGAGTGTACCAAGGTTGATATCCCAATCCAGCTTTGTCATATACAGCTCTTGAATTTTCTATCATTAAATTTAGCTTTTCAGAGCTGAGAGTGAATCTTTCAACAATAGGTTTCAAATTATCAACTTCTTTAGTTAATTTTTCATTATCTTCTGAAAGCAGTTCATTGTTTTTCTTAAGTTTATCATGGCTTTCAGTAAGAAGTTGATTCCTCTGATTTAGTTCTTTATTTTCTTTAATTAAGATTTCAATTTCATTAGTCAGTTTTAGTTTTTCATCTATTAGGATTTGATTTTCATTCTTCAAGTTCTTGTTCCTACAAATAAGTTTCTTATGTTCTAAATACAAATCAGAAAAGACATCATGAAGTTTATCAAATGTAAAATCATCTTTAGTTTTAGCATGTACCTCATATATCTCATCTTCATGTGCCATTAAGCATGAATTTGCAATATGATGCTGCTCTTCTTCTACACATGATGTTTCAGATTTGTTAGTGCATTCATATTTAACTTCAAGCATATTCCATATTTTCTTAGCAGTTGTGCAAAAAGATATGCAATTAAGTTCACTATCATCTAATGCACAAGATAGCATATTCATGGCTTTTGCATTTTGCTGATCCATTTTCTTATCATGATTAGTGCTTGTGTGTGGTCCATTGACTATGATACTCCATAAATCATAGTCATGTGCTTGAATGAAAATGCACATGCGTGCTTTCCAATATGTATAGTTTATGCCATTAAAAAGTGGAGGTCTATCAATTAATTGTCCCTCTCCTATAGAACATCCCACTTGGGTTGTCATGATCTTTAACTCTTGATTGTGAGATCAATGAGTACTATTGGAGCACCTTGCTCTGATACCACTTGTTGCCCAAGGTGACAAGCCAAGAGGGGGGGTGAATTGGTTTCTTTTAATTTTAACTATCTTACTTGTGTTAAATGATGAGTTAGTGAACTTAAACAAATCACAATACAAACAACAAGAAGTATAGTGGTTCGGTGCTCTCCTTAGCACCTACGTCCACTCCCCAAGCGACCCCTTGGGAATTCATTATAATCCCGCAGATTACAGTTGGATTGTTTTCCGGGCTCACAATCCAAAAACCTTTACACTTTGGTTTTCCGGGTTCACCAAAAACCTATGTTGGTTTTACGGGCTCACCAACGAACCTTTGTTGGTTTTACGGGCTCACCAACGAACCTTTACAATTGGTTTTCCGGGTTCACCAATCAACCTATTTCGTTGGTTTTGCGGGCTAACCAACCAACCTTTACAAGTAGTTTAATAAAC
This sequence comes from Phoenix dactylifera, assembly GCF_051530095.1. Classification (NCBI taxonomy): domain Eukaryota; kingdom Viridiplantae; phylum Streptophyta; class Magnoliopsida; order Arecales; family Arecaceae; genus Phoenix; species Phoenix dactylifera. Next base: position 75,991,757 of record NC_143190.1, read on the forward strand.
AAGAAAAAAGATTTAAACTCCTAAATGAGCAAATGAAACAATATAAACTACAAAGAAGAGTTTAGAAAGTATTTATCGCTTGTAGTGACTTCTCTCTTCTTTGTCAAGGATGCTTCACTCTTCAAGGGAGGATGGAGCTCTAGATGACTCTTTGAATCTGCTCAACCCCTTTCTTTGATTCTTGAATGAAGTACTTGGATGAAGAAGATTAGGGCACTTTCTCTTTCTTGTGTACTCTTTGATATTCTTTGGAAAGGTTGTTTCTATCTGATGAATAGTGCCACTTTAAATAGCTTCTTACATCCATTGGACAAGCCCCAATGGTTAGAATTCAAAAACTAGCCGTTACTCCCTTTTGGAAGGATAAAAAGTACATCTGCAGAACTAGCCGTTATGCTACAGCCCGTGTTTGGGTCGGCTCAACCTGTCCTTGGGTCGACCCAACTTTCACTTGGGTCGACTCAAACATTCCTTGGGTCGACCCTCTCAGAAACACAGAAACTTTATAATTCAGCCTTCCTTCACTTGGGTCGACCCAACCTTTCTTTGGGTCGACTCAAAGTTCACTTGGGTCGACTCAACTTCTTCTTGGGTCGACCCTAACAGGGTTTCCAGAGAACCTTTTCTGTCTTCTTTTCTGTCTTGCCTTTGGGTCGACCCTCTCAGGGTTTGGGTCAACTCAAGCTTGGGTCGACTCAACTACTTCTTGGGTCGACCCTCTCAGTAAATCCAGAGAACCATTTTTCTGTCTTGTTTTGAGGATCTTGATCCTTGGGTCGACTCATGCTTTCCTTGGGTCGACCCAACTCACTGTTCATCTTTGCCATTCTTGCAGAAGTGTGCCAAATATTTTCTTGATGTGCCGGGGTCGACCCAATCATCCTTTGGGTCGACTCAATCCACACTTTGCTGCATCTCAAGGTTAGATTCATTCAAATGAACAATGAAATGTATCTATATCAATTAATACAAAATATACTGAGAGTAATAAACTTATAAATGAAGTATCGTTTTAACTTATAACATACTCTTATTAAATGCTTGTTAATCATCAAAATAACACTATCATCCTCAACTAATCCAACGGTTTCTTCTACTTCTAGTTGGGTTATAGATTCTGGTTCTAGTGCTCACTTGTGCACTACTATGCAGGGTCTAAAGGAAAGTAGAAGGCTGGCGGAAGGTACGGTAACCCTTCGGATTGGCAACGGGGCAAAAGTTGCTACTGTGGCTGTGGACACCTACCCTCTACGACTACCGTCTGGTTTTTAGTTTATTACTTAGAGACTGTTATTATATACCTGTCGCTAGCAAAAATTTGATTTCTATTTCATGTCTAGCATAGGAAGGTCATGTTTTTACATTTGACAAAGACTATTGTTCTATTTATTTTAGAAATAAAATAGTCGCACGTAGTTTTATGATGACAGTCTCTATCATTTGCATATGGATGTATCTGTAAATGTGTCTGAGCAAGAAAGGAGTGCCTAAGGATTCAAGAAATCCAGGAATGAGATAAACCAAAAATATTTGTGGCACCTCAGACTTGGCCATATTGGAGAGGATAGAATGAACAAAATGGATAAAGATGGGCTTCTCGGCTCATTGACTTCCGAGTCATATCCAATTTGCGAGTCCTATTTTAAAGGAAAAAATGGCTAGATTGCCCTTTGTAGGACATGGGGAGAGGACCACTGAAATGCTTACCCTGGTACATACAGATGTATGTGGCCCAATCGATGTGCTAGCCAGGAGATGTTATTCGTACTTCATTATCTTTACCGATGATTATTCACGGTATGGGTATGTGTATCTTATGAGACACAAATCTGAATCTTTTGAAAAGTTCAAAGAGTTCAGAAATGAAGTAGAAAAACAAACTGGGAAATCCCTTAAGGCTCTTCGATCAGATTGAGGGGGAGAATACCTTAGTGGGAAATTCCAGAACTATCTCAAGGAAAATGGCATAGTCTCACAATGGACTCCTCCAGGTACACCTCAACTCAACGGGGTGTCAGAGAGGAGAAATCGGACTCTATTGGATATGGTCCGGTCCATGATGAGCTTCACTGATTTACCTATGTTTCTTTGGGGAGATGCCTTACTTACCGCAGTATATCTACTAAATAGAGTTCCCTCTAAATCCGTTCCTACCACACTGTATGAGATATGGCATGGTAAGAAACCAAGTCTTGGTCATCTCAAGATTTGGGGATGTCCGGCCCACGTCAAGCGACTACAGGCGGACAAGCTAGAGGCTAGGACCATAAGTGCTCGTTTCATAGGATATCCTAAAGAGTCATTAGGATATAATTTTTACATCTCAGAGGATCACAATGTATTTGTGAGCCGACATGCCATCTTCCTGGAAAAATAGTTTATCCTTGATAGAGGCAGTGGGAGGAAAATTGAGCTTGAAGAGAAAGTCTCTGAAAAGCAACGAGTCATGGATCCTATAGAACCCATTCATACAGAGCCAGTACACGTTGTTCCTCCACCTCGCAGATCTAGTAGGGTCTCCCATCCTCTTGATAGATACTTAGGTATGCTTGAAGAGGATACTAAGGAAATGTTCCTCATGGAAGATAGGGAACACATAGAGGATCCCAAAATCTACAACGAGGCGATATCAGATATCGATTCTGAGAAATGGTTGGAAGCTATGAAGTTAGAGTTAGACTCTATGCATTCCAACCAAGTCTGGACTTTAGTGGATCCACCAGAAGGTATTGTACCTATTGGATGCAAATGGATCTACAAAAGAAAGATAGGTTCGGATGGAAAGGTAAAGACCTATAAGGCAAGGCTGGTGGCAAAAGGGTATAGTCAGCGCGAAGGCATTGACTATCAGAAAACCTTTTCACCTGTAGCCATGCCGAAATCCATCTGAACATTGCTTGCCATTGCAGCATTTCATGATTATGAAATTTGGCAGATGGATGTGAAAACAGCTTTCCTGAATGGATATCTTGATGAAGATATCTACATGGAGCAGCCTTTGGGTTTCACTTCCAGTGATGGAGATCACAAGGTCTGCAAGCTGCAAAGGTCTATTTATGTAAAGCAAGCATCTCGGAGTTGGAACACTCGTTTCAATGATGCAATCAAAATGTTTGATTTCATCAAGAACGAAGAGGAACCGTGTGTCTATAAGAAGGTTAGTGGGAGTGCTGTCGTGTTCCTCGTACTGTACGTGGACGACATCCTCCTGATAGGGAATGATATTCCCATGCTAACATCGGTCAAGGTTTGGTTGTCAAAAGAATTCTCCATGAAAGACCTTGGGGAAGCATCCTATATTTTGGGGATAAAGGTCTATAGAGATAGATCTAAAAGGATGCTTGGCCTATCATAGAAGATGTACATAGAGGAAGTGCTGAAAAGGTTCCGCATGGAAAACTCTAAAAGGGGTCTCTTACCCCTAAGGCATGGAATTCATCTCTCCAAGAAGATGAGCCCCAACACATCTGAAGAGATTCAACGCATGAGCAAGATCCCTTATGCATCGGTAATAGGGAGCCTCATGTATGCCATGCTGTGTACATGACCTGATATAGCCCTTGCTGTGAGTGTCACTAGCAGATATCAGTCGAATCCAGGTGAAAAGCACTAGACAGCTGTGAAGAATATTCTTAAGTACTTAAGAAGAACTAAAGATTTATTCTTGGTCTATGGAGGAACATCAGAGTTAAAGATAGAAGGGTACACAGATTCAGACTTCATGACTGATATCGAAGATAGAAAGTCTACATCTGGATATGTGTTCTTGTGCAATGGTGGTACGGTGAATTGAAAAAGTTCTAAACAACCGATCATTACAGATTTTACTATGGAAGCTGAATACATCGTCGCCTCTGAAGCTGCTAAAGAAGGCTTCTAGTTCAAGAAATTCATTGCAGAGTTGGACGTGATGACATCAGATGCCATAACACTCTACTGCGATAATAATGGCACCATAGCTCTTGCTAAGGAGCCAAGGTCTCATCAGAAGTCCAAGCATATAGAGCGGCGCTTCCACCTCATACGAGACTATGTTGAGAAGAAATATGTCGAGGTGCAAAGAGTAAACTCCGCGGACAACGTAGTAGACCCATTCACTAAGCAACCGAGTCAGCAAAAGACTGAAGCCCACCTTGAGAAGATGAGACTTAAATATATGACTAATTGGCTTTAGTACAAGTGGGAGATTGTTAGATGTATGCCCTAGAAGCCAATCTGGCTGACACATTGTTAATTCTAGGATATAATTTTGTACTTGACTATTTATTATTGAATAAATAAAAGGTATCTTTTTCATTCATATTGTTTTTGTGTCTATGAATCGTTCAAGAATTAATAAGATGATGATGCATATTCTTAAGAGTTAAGAATTTGAGCTTTGCATCATTGGTGATTAAATTCTGAATGCTCCTGATCAATGGATTATCATGAGGACGGTGATCGATCCGATGAGATCAGTGCACACATTGCTTTCCTTATGGATGGACGAGACTCGAGTCCACGGTATGGCGATACTGAAGTAATAGTGCAGGTGCTTGTTAAGAACAAGGGTACTGAGCGTGACCAAGACAAAAAGTTACTTGGATGTCTATCCACTCGTCAGTGACTTGCTTGATGTTGCAGTAGTGTGACTGATCCTTTGACCTGCGGTGCTTCGGCTACTCACAGTGAGGTTATTGTAGTTTGACTGCACGTATACATGGTCTCTAGACATATGGGTCCATGCAGTGTAGATTGGCTGCAATAGGTTCACTGTAGGAGTAGGGTATGCACCTATATGGAATCTATCGACCTTGGTAGATAAGGAGAGATCCTATGTGATTTATAAGACTGAGTTCGTAAGACCTCGGCCGGGGCAGTATGAATAGTGGAGAAAGAGTTTTCCACTCTCGAACTTAAGTCGAATAAATCTTGACGTATGATAGGCGAAGGGGTATGACGAGTTGTCCATGACCTCCGTACTGTAGGGATCCACGATAGTAGGACTGTATCATACGATAACTGCACCTAGAGGTTCATCATTCCATTCTGCTGGGTAGCCACTACATGCTGCTAGGTGTCACTGGTGGATGGTGAGACTCATAGGGATTAACTCGATAATCGATAAACCCTAATGAGTAGAGTTGGAATCGTTCCAACCCATTGAAAGAAGTTTTCAATGATATTGTGATAGAGATCGCAGTATATCTCACTACCAGTCAGAATAGAACCTATGGGATCACACACACTAGAAGTATTGACCGATCCGATGGTTGAAAAAGTGATTATGAATCACGAGTGATCAATTCGATTGATAATCAGTAGAAGAAGGAACAAAGGGAATTAATTAATTGGACTTAAATACAAATTCTACTTAGAGTAGGATTCCTGCAGTCCTAATTAGATTAGGACTGGAAGTGTTAGAAAACCCCGATCATGCCGCTGAAATTTTAAAAAAATTCAGATGCAGCGGAAGAGGCATGTGCGGGATCAACCGTTCATCGCATGAACGTTGTTTAAAAACCGTTCGTAGATAGATAAGGATTAAAAACTTTTAAATAGCATTAGAAGATCAGATCTTCACCTTTGTGCGGGTAGATGATCACCGCAAACTGATGATCGTGGTTTAGGATGAAGGTTCGCTTGAAGCCGTTCAAGTGCCCGGCCTCTACCGGTATCCACACGAAGCAGAAAACCGATCCAAGCTTTCTATCTCCCCGGGGTGCTAGTTCCCTTGCAGAGATAACTTTGATGGCTGATATCCTCCCTTTCAATCAATCCTTGATTGTGCTTGGGAGGAGGAAGAAGAAGGATGAAGAGAAGAAGAGGAACGAAGCCCTGCAGCCTTCTTTTTCTTCCTTGTGTTGGAACCAAACAGTGGAGGAAGAAGGAGGCCACCAAGATCCTTTTCTTCCCTTTGTTGTTGGTGGCTGAAAAGAGAGGAGAGGAGGGTGGCCACGTGATGGAGAGGAGGAGGGCTTCACTTATTATTAGGGCACCTCCTTTCAAAGCCTTATAAAGGCATCTAGGGCTCCTATTTGGTTTAGTCCAAATCATGAATCAATTGGGTTCAATCTATGCTAGTCCTAATCCAATTAGAACTTGAATAAACCATGACTCAATTGAACTCTTCAATCCTAATCCAATTAGGAGTCAAGTTGATTCATTAGATTAATAATTAATTAGGACTTAAGAAATCCTAATCCAATTAGGACTTGTTTAATTCTAGTCCTAATCCAATTAGGACTCTAATTTGAATTCGAAGTCCTAATCCGATTAGGATTCTAGGAATTCTACTCCAAGTAGGAATCCAAATTTAATTCAAAACTCCTAATCTAATTAGGATTGTAGGAATCCTACTCCAAGTAGGAATTCCAGTCCTACTCCAAATAGGATTCCCAGTCCAAGTAGGAATCCTAGTCCTAATCCAATTAGGACTCTAGGAATCCTACTCCAAGTAGGACTCTTGTTTTAAGTCCAATTAATTAATTCTCTTTGTTCCTTCTTCAGCTTATTATCAATCGAATTGATTACTTGTGATTCCTAATCACGATTCAACCATCGGATCGGTCAATGCCTCTAGTGTGTGTGACCTCATAGGTTCTACTCTGACTGGTAGTGAGATATATTGTGATCTCTATCACAATATCATTGAAAACTCCTTTCAATGGGTCGGAACGATTCCAACTCTACTCATTAGGGCTTATCGATCATCGAGATAATCCCTATGAGTCCCACCATCCACCAGTGACACCTAGCAGCATGTAGTGGCTACCCAGCAGAATAGAATGATTAACCTCTAGGTGCAGTAATCATGTGATACAGTCCTTCTATCGTAGATCCCTACAGGACGGAGGTCATGGTAACTCGTCAAACCCCTTCGTCTGTCATATGTCAAGATTTATTTGACTCGAGTTCGATAGTGGAAAACTCTTTCTCCACTTTATATTACTGCCCTGGCCAAGGTCTTAGAACTCAGTCTAACAAATCACATAGGATCACTCCTCTTCTTTCAAGGTCGATAGATTCCATGTAAGTGCATACCCTACTCCTATAGTGAACTTACTGCAGCCAATCTACACTACAAGGACCCATATGACTAGAGACCATGTATACGTGTAGTCAAACTACAATAACCTCACTGTGAGTAGCCGAAGCACCGCAGGTCAAAGGACCAATCATACTACTGCAACATCAAGCAAGTCACTGACGAGTGGATAGACGTCCAAGTAACTTCTTGTCTTGGTCACGCTCAGTACCCTTATTCTCTAACAAGCACCTGCACTATCACTTCAGTGTCCCTACACTGTGGACTCAAGTCTCGTCCATCCAGAAGGAAAGTGATCTGTGCACTGATCGGATCGATCACCGTCCTCGTGATGATCCATTGATCAGGAGCATTTAGAAATTAATCACCAATGATACATGGCTCAAATTCTCAACTCTTGAGAATATGCATCATCATCTTATTAATTTCTTGGACGATTCATAGACACATAATTAATATGAATGAAAAGATGCCTTTTATTTATTCAATAATAAATAGTCAAGTACAAAATTATGTTCCTAGAATTAACAATGTGTCAGCCAGATTGGCTTCTAGGGCATACATCTAACAATCTCCCACTTGCACTAAAGCCAATCAGTCATATATCTAAGCCCCATCTTCTCAAGGTGGGCTTCAGTTTTTTGCTGACTTAGCTGCTTAGTGAACGGGTCTGCCATGTTATCCGCGGAGTCTACTCTCTGCACCTCTACATATTTCTTCTCAATATAGTCGCGTATGAGGTGGAAGCGCCGCTCTATGTGCTTGGACTTCTGATGAGACCTTGGCTCCATAGCTAGTGCTATGGTGCCAATATTATCGCAGTAAAGTGTTATGACATCTAATGACATTACACCTAACTCTGCAATGAACTTTTAACTAGAAGGTTTCCACTGCACCCTTAGATACGGCTTAACATTCAGCTTCTAAGATAGAATCTATAATTATTGGTTGTTTGGAACTCTTCCAACTTACTGAACCACCATTGCACATATCTTGATGTAGACTTTCTATCATCAATATGTGTGCATCCTTCTACCTTCAACTCTGATCTTCTCCCAAAGACCAAGAACATGTCCTTAGTTCTTCTCAAGTACTTAAGACTGTTCTTCACAGCTATCTAGTGCTTTTTGCCTGGATCTGATTGATATATGCTCGTGACACTCACAGCATGTACTATATCAAGTCATGTACATAGCATGGCATACATGAGGCTCCCTATTGCTGATGCATAGGGGATCTTGCTCATGCGTTGAATCTCTTCAGATGTGTTGGGGCACATCTTATTGGAGAGATTAATTCCATGCCTTAGGGGTAAGAGACCCCTTTTAGAGTTTTTCATGCTGAACCTTTTCAGCACTTCCTCTATGTACATCTTCTGTGATAGGCCAAGCATCCTTTTAGATCTATCTCTATAGACCTTTATTCCCAAAATATAGGATGCTTCCCCAAGGTCTTTCATGGAGAACCTTTTTGACAACCTGACCTTGACCGAGGTTAGCATGGGAATATCATTCTCTATCAGGAGGATGTCGTCCACGTACAGTACGAGAAATACAACAGCACTCCCACTAACCCTTTTGTAAACACATGGTTCCTCTTCGTTTTTGATGAAATCAAACGTTTTGATTGCGTCATCGAAACGAGTGTTCCAACTCCGAGATGCTTGCTTTAGTCCATAGATGGACTTTTGCAGCTTGCAGACCTTGTGATCTCCATCACTGGAAGTGAAACCCAAAGGCTGTTCCATATAGATGTCTTCATCAAGATATCCATTCAGAAAAGCTGTTTTCACATCCATCTGCCAGATTTCATAATCATGAAATGCTGCAATGGCAAGCAATGTTCGGATGGATTTCAGCATGGCTACAGGTGAAAAGGTCTCCTGATAGTCAATGCCCTCGCGCTGACTATACCCTTTCGCCACAAGCTTTGCCTTATAGGTCTCTACCTCTCCATCCGAACCTATCTTTCTTTTGTAGATTCATTTGCATCCAATAGGTACAATACCTTCTGGTGGATCTACTAAGGTCCAAACTTGGTTGGAATGCATGGAGTCTAACTCCAATTATTTCTCGGAATCGATATCAGATATCGCCTCGTCGTAGGTTTTGAGATCCTGCGTGTGATCCCTATCTCCCACTAGGAACATTTCCTCGGTATCCTCTTCTAGTATACCTAAGTATCTATCGGGAGGATGGAAGACCCTACTTGATCTGCGAGGTGGTTGAGGGACATCATGTACTGGCTCTGTATTAATGGGTTCGATAGGATCCATGACTCGTTGCTTTTCAGAGACTTTCTCTTCAAGCTCATTTTTCCTCCCACTGCCTCTATCAAGGATAAACTGGTTTTCCAAGAAGATGGCATGACGGCTCACAAACACATTGTGATCCTCTGAGACATAAAAATTGTATCCTAATGACTCTTTAGGATATCCTATAAGACGAGCACTTTTGGTCCTAGCCTCTAGTTTGTCCGCCTGTAGTCTTTTGACGTGGGCCAGACATCCCCAAATCTTGAGATGACCAAGACTTGGTTTCTTACCATGCTATATCTCATACGGTGTGGTAGGAACGGATTTAGAGGGAACTCTATTCAACAAGTAAATAGTTGAAAATAGGGCATCTATCTAAAGAAACAAGGGTAAATCAGTAAAGCTCATCATGGACTGGACCATATCAATAGAGTCCGATTCCTCCTCTCTGACACTCCATTGAGCTTGAGGTGTACCAGGAGGAGTCCATTATGAAACTATACCATTCTCTTTGAGATAAACACGGAACTCTCCATTAAGGTATTCACTTCCTCGATCTGATCGAAAAACCTTAATGAGTTTTTGTGCTTATTTTTCTACTTCATATCTAAGCTTTTTGAACCTTTCAAAAGTTTCATATTTGTGTCTCATACACATATCCATACCGTGAGTAATCATCGGTAAAATAAAGTAAAAAATTACAACCCCTAGCCTGCACATCGAATGGGCCACACACATCAGTGTGTACTAGGATAAGTATTTTAGTGGACTTCCGTGTGTCCTACAAAGGATAATTTGGCAATCTTTCCTTGAAGGCAGGATTCACAAATCGGATATGACTCGAAAGTCAATGAGCCCAAAAGCCCATGTTTATCCAATTTGTTTATTCTGTCTTCTCCTATATGGCCAAGTTTGAGGTGCCACAAATACTTCTAGTTTATCTCATCTCTAGATCTTCTTGATCCTATGGCACTCACTATTTGCTCAGATACATTCACCGATACATCTATATGTAAGTGATAGAGACTGTCAGTCATAAAACCACATGACACCCATTTATTTATCAAATAAATAGAACAGTAGTTTTACAAAACTCTTCCTATGCTAAACAAAATACAGAAATCAAATTTCTGCTAGCAGTAGGTAACAGTCCCTAAGTATCCTAAGCATATCTGACATACCTTCTGAAGGTCTGTCTGCCCTTTTGTTCTTCAGGCTCTCGAGGTATGAAGGACAATTTCTCTTCCAGTAGCCGTCGACATTGCAGTGGAAACATTTTCCTTTGTCATTGGCCCTTTTCTTTTGAACTTCCTTCTTTGGCTTCTTGTCTTTCTTTTGCTTCTTAGTAGGCTTCTTTTTCTTCCAAGTAGACTTTCTCTTGGAACCAGAAGTCAACTCAGCAGCAAGGACATTGCCCCTTGAACCTTTCAAGGCTCCCTCAGCAGTTACCAACATATTTATCAGTTCAGTCTTAGTGCATTCAATCTTATTCATATGGTAGTTTACTATAAACTGACCAAATAAATCAGGAAGTGACTGTAGGATCAAATCCACTTGCAATTCCTTGTGCATGTTCATTCCGAGCTTCTCAAGCTCCTCTAAGTCCTTGATCATAGTCTGACCGTGATCATGGACAGACTGCCCTTCGCGCATCTTTGTCTTGAAGAGCCTCTTGGATACTTCAAAATGAGCTGTGCGACTCTGCTCACCATACAACTCTTGCAGGTGTGCTAGTATGTCCCTAGCAGTCTTGAGATTCTCATGCTGGCATTGGAGTTCATTGGACATGGATGCCATCATATAGCACTTGACTCTAATGTCATCATCTATCCACTTTTGATGCATCTGTCGCTGAACATCAGTAGGACGTGTTGGTAGTGTGGGAATATCTGAATCGAGTATGTAGCCTATTTTCTCACAGCTCAAAACAATTTTGAGGTTTCTAAGCCAGTCCTTGTAATTGGTTTCGGTCAATCGATTGGTCTCAAGAATACGGGTCAAAGGGTTTGAGGCTGACATTGTATCTGCAGAGAGTAAAGATTCTAGTTAGACTTTTGTACTTGATCATTAATCTGTTCTAAGGTCTTTTAGAACAAATGTAACTTCCACTATTTTCTTGAATTCCTCACACTCCCCTGGTAGGAAAACGGAAATCCCACACGACTAGGGTTTCTAGTGGGTACTGCGATCCCACCGATTTACATGCCACCTCACCTAACAGTTATTGGTGACACATAGATTGATGAATGTACAACTCTTGTACAATGCTTCTCAAGCATGTTGCAGTGTAACTTGGTCTCTAAGCCATGAAAACCTCACCTAACAGTTATTGGTCCCATTTCTTAGTTAAGTCAGACCCACCGTATAACCGTAGGAATAAAGTCGTCATTGGGTCCTCACCTAATAGTTATTGGTGCCCAACCCCACCTTTACCCTACAACATCTCATGTCTATAGAGAGGTCCAGCCCTCCGATGCAACTTGCCCACTGTGTCCAGCCGAGACAAATCAACATCAGAAAGACCTTAGCAGCTCTACTACGGTGGAAGACCTATAGACTTAATATTGGTTAATCATGTCTTAGTGTTTGCAACTTGAGCTCTTCATAAGAGGTAATCGAACAATTGGCCAGGTAAGCAGGTGGGAGGCTCCCCTTACTCAGAGAGTAAGGTCCTAATTAAGTAACCACCTTTCATGCCTTCCTAGACACCAATTAGATCAATTAATCTAATATGACTTGCTCATGTTGGTTCACTCTCGACTTGATTGAGGAGGTTTTAATTAAGGTCTCAATTAGGTTTGCTACATCACATGTAAACCTATCTACCCGGCTTTCATTCACATCACATGCAAACGGCACATCACAGGCAGTTATAATCGCAGCAGTAAATAAAGCTAAACTTTAAATAGGTGATGATCATGGATTCTAATTAGGTCGTATTACAAGTACATGCACGTCAATCGATCAACTGGTCTTCAACTCTTGAATTGGTTCCAAGCCTCCTTGATTCGATCCTTGACCAACTCTTGATCCAATCGCCATCAACCGCTTAGACCCCTGTTCATCTCATGCCTTGTCTTCAACTTGATCGTTGACGCACATCACATCACAGAAATACAACCAGATGTAAAATAAAAATAATAATAAATTACATCTCCTTTTAGGAGGCACGCAGGCCTCTCAAAACATCAAATAAGATGCATGCAAGCATCTGAAAAATTACATGACATCACAGATCACATCGCAGGTCATTACATTTGATACCAAAAGGGTTTGAATCCTATGATCATCACCACATGCAGCAATTATAATTTTCAGATCTGAAAACTAACTGATTATCTCATGACATAGGTTGCTGATCATGCTAATCATGATTCTAAACTTTGTAATCTCATTAACAATGCAATTAGAATCATCATCTTATCACATAAAAATCAGCATGCAAAAATCAGCACCCTAGAAAAATCTGCATGCAGAAAATTTTCAGCATGCATAATCTTTCAATTTTCAGATCTAATAAGCCTACTAATAATTAATCCTTACCTTAATCTACGAAGTTTAGGCTCTGATACCACTGTTAGTAAACCCCAATCATGCCGCTAAAATTTTAAAAAAAATTCAGATGCAGCGGAAGAGGCATGTGCGGGATCAACCGTTCATCGCATGAACGTTGTTTAAAAACCGTTCGTAGATAGATAAAGATTAAAAACTTTTAAATAGCATTAGAAGATCAGATCTTCACCTTTGTGCGGGTAGATGATCACCGCAAACTGATGATCGTGGTTTAGGATGAAGGTTCGCTTGAAGCCGTTCAAGTGCCCGGCCTCTACGGGTATCCACACGAAGCAGAAAACCGATCCAAGCTTTCTATCTCCCCGGGGTGCTAGCTCCCTTGCAGAGATAACTTTGATGGCTGATATCCTCCCTTTCAATCAATCCTTGATTGTGCTTGGGAGGAGGAAGAAGAAGGATGAAGAGAAGAAGAGGAACGAAGCCCTGCAGCCTTCTTTTTCTTCCTTGCGTTGGAACCAAACGGTGGAGGAAGAAGGAGGCCACCAAGATCCTTTTCTTCCCTTTGTTGTTGGTGGCTGAAAAGAGAGGAGAGGAGGGTGGCCACGTGATGGAGAGGAGGAGGGCTTCACTTATTATTAGGGCACCTCCTTTCAAAGCCTTATAAAGGCATCTAGGGCTCCTATTTGGTTTAGTCCAAATCATGAATCAATTGGGTTCAATCTATGCTAGTCCTAATCCAATTAGAACTTGAATGAACCATGACTCAATTGAACTCTTCAATCCTAATCCAATTAGGAGTCAAGTTGATTCATTAGATTAATAATTAATTAGGACTTAAGAAATCCTAATCCAATTAGGACTTGTTTAATTCTAGTCCTAATCCAATTAGGACTCTAATTTGAATTCGAAGTCCTAATCCGATTAGGACTCTAGGAATCCTACTCCAAGTAGGAATCCAAATTTAATTCAAAACTCCTAATCTAATTAGGATTGTAGGAATCCTACTCCAAGTAGGAATCCCAGTCCTACTCCAAATAGGATTCCCAGTCCAAGTAGGAATCCTAGTCCTAATCCAATTAGGACTAGGAATCCTACTCCAAGTAGGACTCTTGTTTTAAGTCCAATTAATTAATTCTCTTTGTTCCTTCTTCAGCTTATTATCAATCGAATTGATTACTTGTGATTCCTAATCACGATTCAACCATCGGATCGGTCAATGCCTCTAGTGTGTGTGACCCCATAGGTTCTACTCTGACTGGTAGTGAGATATATTGTGATCTCTATCACAATATCATTGAAAACTCCTTTCAATGGGTCGGAACGATTCCAACTCTACTCATTAGGGCTTATCGATCATCGAGATAATCCCTATGAGTCCCACCATCCACCAGTGACACCTAGCAGCATGTAGTGGCTACCCAGCAGAATAGAATGATTAACCTCTAGGTGCAGTTATCATGTGATACAGTCCTTCTATCGTGGATCCCTACAGGACGGAGGTCATGGTAACTCGTCAAACCCCTTCGTCTGTCATATATCAAGATTTATTTGACTTGAGTTCGATAGTGGAAAACTCTTTCTCCACTTTATATTACTGCCCTGGCCAAGGTCTTAGAACTCAGTCTAACAAATCATATAGGATCACTCCTCTTCTATCAAGGTCGATAGATTCCATGTAAGTGCATACCCTACTCCTACAGTGAACTTACTGCAGCCAATCTACACTACAAGGACCCATATGACTAGAGACCATGTATACGTGTAGTCAAACTACAATAACCTCACTGTGAGTAGCCGAAGCACCGCAGGTCAAAGGACCAGTCATACTACTGCAACATCAAGCAAGTCACTGACGAGTGGATAGACGTCCAAGTAACTTCTTGTCTTGGTCACGCTCAGTACCCTTGTTCTCTAACAAGCACCTGCACTATCACTTCAGTGTCCCTACACTGTGGACTCAAGTCTTGTCCATCCAGAAGGAAAGTGATCTGTGCACTGATCGGATCGATCACCGTCCTCGTGATGATCCATTGATCAGGAGCATTTAGAAATTAATCACCAATGATACATGGCTCAAATTCTCAACTTTTGAGAATATGCATCATCATCTTATTAATTTCTTGGACGATTCATAGACACATAATTAATATGAATGAAAAGATGCCTTTTATTTATTCCATAATAAATAGTCAAGTACAAAATTATGTCCCTAGAATTAACAATGTGTCAGCCAGATTGGCTTCTAGGGCATACATCTAACAGGAAGTCCTATTTGGAGTAGGACTGGGATTTCTACTTGGAGTAGGATTCCTACAATCCTAATTAGATTAGGAGTTTTGAATTAAATTTGGATTCCTACTTGGAGTAGAATTTCCAGAGTCCTAATCGGATTAGGACTTCGGATTCAAAGCCGAGTCCTAATTGGAGTAGGACTAAAATTAAAATAAGTCCTAATTAGATTAGGATTTATTAAGTTTCAATTAATTATTAATCTAATGAATCAAGATGACTCCTAATTAGATTAGGATTGAAGGGTTCAATTGAGTCATGATTTATTGAGTTCTAATTGGACTAGGACATTGCATGGATCAAGCCCAAAATTGGTTCACCCTTGGACTAAGCCTAATTAGATTAGGGCTTAGCCACATGAGGGCCTCCCAATCCTCCTTAGAGGAGGATTAGGGTTAACCATGAGGGAGGGGCACATGCCCCACCCCCTTTCTCTCCTTGGTGCGGCATGAAGAGAGGGGCCGGCGCCCCTCTTAGGAAAGTAGTCAGGAGCTCCTAAAAGTTAGGAGCTCCACATGCTTTTAAAAGGGGTTGAGGGCGGCACCTAGGGCATCATTGAAGCCCACCTCCTTATGGTCGTACCCCTCCTCTTCCTCTTGGTTTTCAGCCGCAAGCAAGGTGAGAAGAAAAGAAAGCTTGGCGGCCATCTTCTTCCCTCCTCCTTAGTTCCAACGCAGGGAAAAGGAAGTAGGCTGCAGGGGCTTTGATTCTTCTTCAAACTTCATCCTTCTTCTTCCTCCTCCCAAGCACAATCAAGAGTTGATCCAAAGGGAGGACATCAGCCATTGAAAGAAGTCTCTGCAAGGGAGCTAGCACCCCGGGGAGATAAGGAAGCCTTGGATCGGTTTTTGCTTCGTGTGGATACCCGTAGAGGCCGGACACGTGAACGGCTTCAAGCGAACCTTCTTCCAAAACCACAAACTTTAGTTTGCGGTGATCATCTACCCGCACAAGGTGAAGATCTGATCTTCATAATTAGTTTAAAAGTTTTTAATTCTAATCTATCTATGAACGGTTTTTGAACAACGTTTATGTGATGGTCGATCCCGCTTATGCCTCTTCCGCTGCCATCTGAATTTTTTTAAATTTTCTGCGGCATGGGCGGGTTTCCAACAACCATGCCATATCTCATATAGTGTGGTAGGAACAGACTTAGAGGAAACTCTATTCAATATATAAATTGCTGAAAGTAGGGCATCTTCCCAAAAGAATAAGGGTAAATCAGTGAAGCTCATCATGGTCCTGACCATATCCAATAGGGTCCGATTCCTCCTCTGTGATACTCCGTTGAGCTAAGATGTTCCAGGAGGGGTCCATTGTGAAACTATACTATTTTTTTAAGATAATCACGAAATTCTTCACTAAAGTATTCACCTCCTCGATCCGATCAAAAAATCTTAATAAGTTTTTCTATTTGTTTTTCTACTTCATATCTGAACTCTTTGAACTTTTCAAAAGCTTCAGATTTGTATCTCATAAGATGCACATACCCATACCGAGAACAACCATCGGTAAATGTTATGAAGTAAGAATAACCTTTCCTAGCTTGCACATCGAATGGGCCACACACATCAGTGTGTACTAGGGTAAGTATTTTAGTGGACCTCTCCCCGTATCCTGCAAAGGGTAATTTGGCTATTTTTTCTTGAAGGCAGGATTTACAAATCGGATATGACTCGAAAGTCAATGAGCCTAGAAGCCCATGTTTCTCCAATTTGTTTATTCTGTCTTCTCCTATATGACCAAGCCTGAGGTGCCACAAATACTTTTGATTTATCTCATCTCTAGATCTTTTAGATCCTATAGTACTCACTGTTTGTTCAGATACATTCACAGATACATCCAAATGTAAGTGATAGAGACTGTCAATCATAAAACCACGTGGAACCATTTTATTTCTCAAATAAACGGAACAGTAGTCTTTATTGAAATTGAATTCAAAATCTTCCTGTGCTAGACAAGATACAGAAATCAAGTTTCTGCTAGCAATAGGTACATAATAACAGTCCCTAAGTATCAAACTAAATCCAGATGGTAATTGCAGAGGGTAGGGGCTCACAGCAACAGTAGCAACTCTTGCTCCATTGCCAACCCGGAGGGTTATCGCACCTTCCATAAGCCTTCTATTTTTCTTTAGATCCTGCATAGTAGTGCACAAGTGAGCACTAGAACCAAAATCTATAACCTAACTGAAAGTAGAAGAAACTGTTAGATTAGTTTCAATAATTAGCATATCTGACGTACTTTCTGAAGGCGTGTCACCCTTCTTGCTCTTTATACTTCCCATATAGATTGGACAGTTCCTCTTCCAATGGCCGTCTTTGTTGCAATAGAAACACTTTCCCTTATCTGTGGCCTTTTTTTTTGGAACATCCTTCTTTGGCTTCTTCTCGGTCTTCTACTTCTTTGCTGACTTCTTCTTCTTCCAGGTAGACTTTCTCTTGGAAGTAGAAGTCAACTCGGCAGTGAAAATTGTGCCCCTTGAACTCTTCAAGGCTCCCTCAGTTGTTACCAACATATTTAACAATTCTGGTGCATTCAATCTTGTTCATGTGGTAGTTTATAATAAACTGCCCATATGAAGAAGAAAGGGATTGCAGGATCAAATCAGTTTGCAATTCATTATGCATGTTCATGCCAAGCTTCTCAAGCTCTTCCAAGTCCTTTATCATGGTTAGACCATGATCATGGATAGATTGCCCTTCGTGCATCTTAGCCTTGAAGAGTCTCTTGGACACTTCAAATCGAGCTGTGCGACTCTGCTCACCATACAACTCTTACAGGTGATGCAATATGTCCCTGGCAGTCCTCATGTTCTCATGCTGGCATTATAGTTCATTGGACATGGATGCCAAAATATAGCACCTAACTTTATTGTCTTCATCCATCCACCTAGCATGCGTCTCACGCTGCTCAATACTCGGACGATTCGATAAAACTGGGGCATCATGGTCTAGTACATGCTCTAATTTCTCATAACTTAAGACAATTTTCAAGTTGCGGAGCCAATCTTTATAATTAGGTCCGGTCAATCGGTTGTTCTCAAGGTTGCGGGTCAAGGGATTAGAGGCTGACATTTTTATTTGCAGAGAGTAAAGATTCTAGTTACAGTTTTGTACTTGAATTTGAATTTCTATTTATTTTAGAAACTTTTAAAACAAATATCTCCAACTATTTTCTCGGATCTCCTACACTCCTCTAGTAGAGAAACAGAAACCTGCGATTCTTGGTTTCAAGTGGGATGCTACGGTCCCACCAATTTATATGCCACCTCATCTAATAGTTATTGGAGACACATAAACGATTAGTGTATAACTCTTTCTACAATGCGTCTCAAGCAAGTTGTAGCCTACTTTGTCTCCAAGTCATAAGAACCTCACCTAACAGTTATTGATCCCGTTTCTTGGTTAAGTAAGACCCACCGTAATTTCCGCAGAAGTAAAGTCGTCATTGGGCCCTCACCTAACAGTTATTGGTACCCAACCTCAGCTCTACCCCACAACATTTCATGCCAATAGAGAGGTCCAGTCCCCTGATGCAACTTGCCCACTGTGTCCAGCCAAGATAAATTAACGCTGGAAAGATCTTAGCAACTCTACTACGGTGGAAGATCTTAAGACTTAATATTAGGTAATATAGTCTTACTGATTTCAATTTTGGGCTATTTATAGGAGGTAATCGATCAATTGGCCAGGTAAGCAAGTGGGAGGCCCCCCTTACTCAGAGAGTAAGGTCCTAATTAAGTAACTGTTGACCCCCTAATGGATTTTGATGAATACAAAACACTAGAGTATAATTCCATTTATCTTAACAATTTACTTGAGGATTTCATGTGTTTAATTAAGAATATTGTTAAGAAATGTCTAGGCAAGTTTCCATAATTTTATGAATTTATTGAAGAAGTTTTGAGCTGAAGAAAACAGATTAGGGACAGCCGAGACGTCTCCGGGTTGTCTCAGAGACGTCTCTGGCACAAACAGGAAGAACTGGCACGACTGGAGACGTCCCCGGCACCTGCCGAGTCGTCCCCGCGATAGCGGAGTCGACTCTCTCAGTAGCGGAGTCGACTCTCTCAGAGGCGGCAGAAAGGCCGATTTCAAGTGATATGCGCGAGTCGTCTCCACAGTAAGCGGAGTCGTCCCCGCAAGTAAAAAGTAAACCTCCCGAGTCGTCCCCGAGGTAGCGGAGTCGGCTCTCTCAGGGTTTTCCAGATGATGTCTTTTCCGGTGTTAAGGCAGCGGAGACGTCCCCTGAAAAAGCGGAGTCGACTCTCTCAGAGAATTCCAGAAGACATGTTTTTTGGAGATGTAACAGCGGAGTCGACCCCGAAGCAGCGGAGTCATCCCCATGCAAAAAGCGCAAACAAGCCGAGACGTCCCAATAAAAGCGCCGAGTCGACCCCAAACAACGTCAAAAGTAAAATCTTACAGCCGAGACGTCTCGCGTTGAAGCGGAGACGTCTCCGGAGCGCCTGGGACGCGACTGACACCTTTTTACAGGATGTTTTGAATTTCAAATCCCTTTAACTTTATCTCTAACGGCTATATTTGCTTTTTGGGCTATAAAAGGAACCTCTTAAGTGCTTCTCAACAACTTCTCACCAACCCAACACAAGATCATTCAAGAGAGAAGCAAGAGAGAGAGGTTCAAGGGAGTTAGTGCATTCAAGTGAAGAAATCAAGTGCCTTCAAGCTTCCCAACTGATTTCAAGCTCGACTACTCTCTTCCGCTCGGGATTCAAAGCTCACACTCAAGCCAACGCGATCCACATCGGAAGAACCATCATCTCCCACGCTTCCAACGGCTAAAAGGGTTCTTCCGGGTTCTATTGCTTATCATTATTATATTTGCTTATTTAGAGCTTTTAAATCCTTGTAAAACTTTTCAATATTGTGCTTGTTCCAGTCAAGGGACTTGGAACAAGGGAAAGGCGTCCCAAGCCTAGGTTAAATTGGGGGTTATAGGGTTTGTTGTTAGCCCGGTGTAAAACAACGAGTTGGGTAGTGCACTCGCAAAACTACCGGACTGTAATCTTGGATTATAGTGGAAATTCCCAAAGGTACTTTGGGGAGTGGATGTAGGAGCAGTGGAAGCTCCGAACCACTATAAAATCTCGTGTTTGCGATTGACTGTTCTCATCCCTCCATCTTTACTTTAGTTCATACATCTGCGTGTTTTATTTTTTAAATAGTCAAAAAGTTTTAAAACACCCAATTCACCCCCCTCTTGGGTGACCATCTCTGGGCAACAAGTGGTATCAGAGCAGGTGCTCTGTGTATTTCTTGAAAGACCTAACCGTCTTAGCCAAAGATCTAGATGGCAACACCCTTTAACAATGTTCCTGCTGAGGGGCAGGCAACCAATAGACCTCCACTCTTCAATGGGACAAATTATACCTATTGGAAGACTAGAATGAGGATCTTTATTCAAGCACAAGATTATGCCTTGTGGAGGGTTATAGTCAAGGGACCACAAGAACCATCACACATGGTGAATGGCATTCAAGTTCCCAAACCTGAGGAGGATTGGGATGAGAATGATAATAGGATGGTTCAACTCAATTCTAGAGCCATGAACTCATTATTTTGTGCTCTAGATGTAAATGAGTTTAATAGAGTCTCCACATGTAGTTCCGCTAAGGAAATATGGGATAGGCTTGAAGTTACCCACGAGGGTACAAATCAAGTCAAAGAGTCTAAAGTGAACATCCTTGTTCACAAATATGAGTTGTTTAAGATGGAACCCAATGAAACCATCACATGCATGTTTACACGCTTCACCGATATAATTAATGGTCTAAAGAGTTTGGGTAAATCTTATACTAATCCGGAACTTGTGAGTAAAATTCTCAGGTCTTTGCCGAAAGCATGGGAAGCAAAGGTCACGGCAATCGTAGAAGCCAAAGACCTCAACACCTTGGGACTAGAACAACTATTGGGCTCATTGATGACGCATGAGCTCACAATGAAGCAACATGAAGAAGAGTTGCCAAAGAAGAAGACAATCGCACTCAAGGCTACCTCGAGTGTGTGTGAAGAAGAAAATAGTGAGAGTGAAGAGGAAAGCGAAGATGAGGATTTGGGTTTAATAGTAAGGAAGTTTAAGAAATTTATGAGAAGAAAGAAACCCTTCCCGAGAAAGAAATTTGGAGGGAGAAATGATTGGGAAAAAGAAAAGGAAAAAGAAAGAGACCCAATCATATGCTATGATTGCAAGAGACCGGGACACATTCGTTCCGAATGCCCTCAACAAAAGAAGTACTTTGGGAAGAAGAAGAAGAAGGCATTAAAGGCAACTTGGGACGATAGTGACACATCCTCCTCCGAGGAAGAGAAGGAAGAGACCGCCAATTTGTGCTTCATGGCATTCGAAGACGACGAGGTATGTCAAAACTCAACTATAAACTTTACTTTAGAAGAATTGTATGAAGCTTTTCAAGAACTTATGAGTGATTGTAGTATGTTAGGAGCAAAGAATAAAGAATTAAAAGCCTCCAATCTAAAACTAAAGGAAGATATTAAAAAACTATTGATTGAGAAAGAGAGCATTGAAAATGTTAACACCATTGATCTAGAAAACAAAAATTCAAAACTTAGCATTGAAAATGAAACGGCAAAAACACTAATTAAGGAATTGAATCTAAAAGTTAAATCTCTACTCAATAATAATACCTCACTTGCACAAAATGTTGAATTCCTTAAAAAGAAAAAGGAAGAACTAGTTAAAGAAAATTTGAATCTTAAGAATGAGGTACATAAGTACAAACCAATTGTTGAAAAATTTACACAAAGCTCTGAAAAATTAAATCTTATTCTTTCAAATCAAAGAGTTGTTTTTAATAAAGCCGGATTAGGATATAAAACTAACAAGCAACAAAAGTATCTAAAGAATTTTTTTGTGAAAGCAAAAGATGTCAAAACTGAAAAACCTACATGCTTTCATTGTAAAAAAGGAGGACATAAAGCCTACTCTTGTATTCAAAGAAAGATCCAAACTAACAAGAGTACATTTGTAAAAGCTAAAAACATAACTAAAGTATGGGTGCCTAAGGGAACCAACTACACTAACCACGAAGGACCCAAGAAGACTTGGGTACCTAAGAGCCTCACATAATCATTTTGCAGGTATGCCTTGCAGCCGGGAATAGAAAGAGAATGTGGTATCTTGATAGTGGTTGCTCAAGGCATATGACCGGTGACAAGAGTCTCTTCGTCACCTTGAAATCAAAAGAAGGAGGAGTAGTCACATTTGGAGACAATGCTAAAGGTCAAATAATTGGTGTTGGTAAAATCTCCATATCACCCTCCTCTTTTATTGACAATGTATTGTTAGTTAATGGACTAAAACATAATTTATTAAGTATAAGTCAATTTTGTGACAAGGGCTTTAAAGTGTCATTTGAATCATCACTATGCATAATTAGTAGTCCAATTGACAATGAGATCATACTCACAGGACATAGGCATGGAAATGTTTACATGGTAGATCTTGATGATCTCACCATGAAGGATGGCCAATGTCTTGTAGCCATGGATCCCAAAGTCAATGAGACTAGTTGGTTATGGCATCGTAGGTTAGGACATGCTAGCATGGATTTAATTTCTAAATTGATTACAAAAGATCTAGTCAAAGGACTACCAAAGATAGATTTTGAAAAGAACAAAATTTGTGCTGCATGTCAATTAGGGAAACAAACGAGAAGCTCTTTCAAGCCTAAAAACATAGTCTCAACAACAAAACCCTTAGAACTAATTCACATGGATTTATTTGGACCCACTAGAACTGCTAGTCTAGGGGGTAAGAGATTTGGTCTTGTCATTGTTGATGATTTTTCACGCTTTACATGGGTTTCATTTCTTGCACATAAAGATGAGTCCTTTCCCGCTTTTATCAAGTTTCATAATAGAGTTTCGAATGAACTCAATCTTAAACTAAAAGCAATTAGGAGTGATCATGGTACCGAGTTTGAAAATCAGCACTTTGAAAAATTTTGTGACGAAAATGGTATCAATCACAATTTCTCGGCCCCTAGGACACCCCAACAAAATGGGGTGGTAGAAAAGAAGAATCGCACACTAGCAGATATGGCTCGTACCATGTTGTGCGAATCAGATCTACCAAAATATTTTTGGGCTGAAGCAATAAATACTGCATGTCACATTTTAAACCGTGCATTAGTTAGATCTATTTTAAAGAAAACACCTTATGAGCTAATAAAAAATAAGAAGCCCAATATAAGTTACTTTCATGTGTTCGGTTGTAGGTGTTTTATTTTAAACAATGAAAAGGACAATCTAAGCAAATTTAGTGCTAAATCAGATGAGGGGATCTTCTTAGGTTATTCCTCATCTAGTAGAGCATACAGGATCTTCAACAAGAGAACTCTCATTGTT
This sequence comes from Phoenix dactylifera, assembly GCF_051530095.1. Taxonomy (NCBI): domain Eukaryota; kingdom Viridiplantae; phylum Streptophyta; class Magnoliopsida; order Arecales; family Arecaceae; genus Phoenix; species Phoenix dactylifera. Next base: position 76,015,233 of record NC_143190.1, read on the forward strand.
GAAGAATCCATTCATGTTGTTTTTGATGAAGCTAATGGAGATTCTTCTAGAAAAGAAGAAGATGGTGATGCAGGTATACTTGAAGACCGAATGAAGGAATTCTCCATACAAGACAAACAACATGAGGATGAGATCAAAGAAGATACAATTCAGCAAGATGAAGAAGATCAACCTCCATTGAGAAATCAAGATCTTCCTAAGGAATGGAGGTATGCACATGGTCATCCAAAGGATCTAATTCTTGGTGATCCTTCACAAGGGGTAAGGACAAGATCCTCTCTAAGAAATACTAGTAATTATCTTGCTTTCGTTTCACAAATAGAGCCTAAATCACTAGAAGAAGCCGAAAAAGATGTTAATTGGATGAATGCTATGCAAGAGGAATTAAACCAATTTCAAAGAAATGAAGTTTGGACTTTAATGAAAAGACCCCCTAATGTTTCAATTATAGGCACCAAATGGGTATATAGAAATAAACTAGATGAAGATGGAGTAGTAATAAGAAACAAAGCTAGGCTAGTGGCCAAAGGCTATAATCAGGAGGAAGGAATAGATTTTGATGAAACTTTTGCTCCTGTTGCTAGGTTAGAGGCTATTAGACTACTTTTGGCATATGCATGCTTCATGGACTTTAAACTCTATCAAATGGATGTAAAAAGTGCATTTCTAAATGGTTATATAATGGAGGAAGTTTATGTAGGACAACCTCCAGGCTTTGAAAACCACTTACATCCAGATTACGTTTATAAATTGCATAAAGCATTGTATGGGCTTAAGCAAGCTCCTAGGGCATGGTATGAAAGATTAAGTAATTTCCTAATTGAAAATAAATTTAAGAGAGGAAATGTAGACAAAACCCTCTTCATTAAAAGAAAAGGAAATGACTTATTGCTTGTGCAAATTTATGTGGATGATATAATTTTTGGTGCTACTAATGATAGTCTCTGTCAAGAGTTTGCCAAGCTTATGCAGGGAGAATTTGAAATGAGCATGATGGGTGAGCTCAACTTCTTCCTTGGGCTACAAATAAAACAATCAGAGGAAGGCATCTTCATCAGTCAATCCAAATATATCAAGGAAATGTTGGAAAAATTCAAGATGAAGGATGCAAAGGAAATTAGCACACCCATGGGCTCAAGTTGCAAGCTTGACAAAGATGAAAAAGGTAAAAGTATAGACTGCAAATTGTACAGAGGTATGATAGGCTCTTTACTTTACCTTACTGCTAGTAGGCCAGATATATTATTCAGTGTTTGCATGTGTACTAGATACCAAGCATGTCCTAAGGAATCACACTTGCAAGCTGTTAAAAGAATTTTTAGATATCTAGTAGGGACATCTAATGTAGGCTTATGGTATTCTAAACAATCTGACATAAATTTAATTGCTTATTTCGATGCTGATTTTGCCAGGTGCAAACTCGACAGAAAAAGCACAAGTGGCACATGTCAATTCTTGGGTGCTAATTTGGTTTCTTGGTTTAGCAAGAAACAGAATTCAGTCACCTTGTCCATAGCTGAGGCTGAGTACATTGCAGCTGGAAGCTGTTGTGCCCAAGTTCTTTGGATTAAGCAACAACTTGAAGACTTCGGTATCAAAATGGACAACATACCAATTAAATGTGATAATACAAGTGCAACCAATTTAACAAAAAATCCTGTCCAGCACTCTAAATCAAAGCATATAGAAATTAGGCATCACTTTATTAGGGATCATGTGCTGAAAAATGATGTGATGATTGAATATGTATGTACTGAAAATCAATTGGCCGATATCTTTACAAAGCCCCTTTGTAAAGATAGGTTCAACTTCTTAAGGAATGCTTTGAGCTTGTATGATCCTAGCAAATAAATTCAACTTGTATTGCAATGCTTTGCTGCTCAAGCTAGTAATCCACCTCAAAGTCAACATAAGTGAAAGCATAAATCCATCTAAGCTAAATGACGAACTGTTTGACTTTCCGGAGGATGGTTACCCTCCCTTGGACTCTTCATAGAGATATTTTCAGAGCCTATTTCATAGGTATTCGAAACTTGGTCAAACATTCCTCATTTCAACATTAATAATTCAAAAATCATTATCAAACCTCTATAGGATGTATTATTAAAGGGGAAGATCACAAACAAACTCATTCTGTATTCACCAAAAGAAATCATATTGATTAGTGTGATTAAATGAAACAAATTAGGAAAAGATAAAAATCAGTCTGAAATTTTTTCAGTGCCGGAGACGTCTCTGGCAAATCGCAGAGACGTCCCCCCGGCGAGACGTCTCGCCTTAGTCGCGGAGACGTCTCGGGGACCAAACGAGGGTTTTTAAAATAAGTCGAAATAGCTCGAGCCGACCCGAGCTATACCTTTCATCCCCGACAAAAACAAAAACCCTAGCCTCCATTTTCTCTCCAACACAAACCCTAGCCTCTTTCTCCTCATTTCCCTAGGTTTTCCATTCAATGGCACCTAAAAGAGCTAGGAGGACTGGTGGGAGGCGTCCTAGGGCAGCGACCGACGGTGAGGAACGGAGGGAAGAGCCTTCCGCGCCGTCTCCTCCGGTTGCTCCGCCAACCATGACCATTTCCTGTGCGAATCGCACAGTAACCACTGGGAGGTACATAGATTTCCATTTTCTAGATAGTGAGGGGTTCTCTATTGGAGAGAGACTCCGTGCCCAAGGGTGGGAATATCTTTGTACACTTAATACTTCAACCTACCCCGGCCTAGTTAGAGAACTATTTAGCAATATGGCCTTAGGGGACTTGGGGTACACTGCATATGTTCGGGGGACGTTGGTAGAAATTAATGAAGATGTCCTATCTAGCGTCTTGCAAATCCCTAAGGACGGTGAGGCTCCGACCTCACATCCCCAAAGGGAAATAGCCCTAAACTTGCTTTTAGGATGAGAGGACTGCGGCCCTCTCGATGTGGTTAACTTCCAAGACCTAAATGCCGAGATGAGACTCCTTTTGAGTATTGTCAACCGAGTCTTATTCCCTAAAACTGGCCGCTTCGATTTTGTTTCGGAGCGAGACCTAGTTATCATGCACCACATCCTACTAGGGATTCCCCTAAACCTCCCTAGACTTATGTTGAACTACATTGCTACATGTCATAGGTATTCTAGGTTTAGCATACCTTATGGGATGATCCTTACCCTACTCTTCAAACATTTCAAAGTACCCATTCCAGAAAATGAGCCTGCAAAACCCTTGAGAAACACCGACTATTATAATGAGAGTACAATGCGTAGAATGGAGTTTCACAAGGTAGATGGGTCATGGGTCAAGGTACCAAAGAGAAAAGCTCAAACCCTAGAGCCTGAGATCCCACTTCAGGAGCCTGACCCCCACTCTCCTCCACATAGTCACATGGACTTTCCTGATGTACCCTCCAGCTCAGCTGGACCTTCCACATCCATGCCACCACCTCCTCCAGTCAGTGGGCCCTACTCCCTATCAGAAGACCAAATGCGCACTTTAGCATCTGTTATTTGCCAGCAGATGAGGGAGGAGATGAGATCGATGATCTCTACTGAGTTGGCCCCCATCAGAGCTTCACATGAAGGGATTCTACAAGAGCTGAAGAAAATTAGAGCTCAGATAGAAGCTACAGCGCAAGAACTAGTTAGTGTGAATGCCACCCAAGCCTTCAGATCAATTGAGCTACAAGACAGCTTGAGGACCATTTCAAATAGCCTTCAAGAACTGACAAGCCCTGGAGGTAATGTGGGCACTGTGGTTGCCCAACTTCGAGGAAGAATTGATAGGGCAAGCATTGAATTTGAAGCACTAGTGGCAGCCTTTCATCAGTCACAGGGAGATCAATTCAGAACACTGCTAGATTCCATCAATGCTTTTATAGATGCAGCTGCCAGAGTTTATGAGCAACGTCGCCGATGAGGGACACCTTGTAGACAACTAGGGTTCTTCTTTATGTAAACCCTAGGCTCATTTTGAAACACTTTTTGTATTAGAAATCAATACTTGTAATGATTTCCTCTTTTAACTTTGTAATGACTTCAAAGGTTTACAATGATACATGAATGACACATAATTTCTTTTGAAACCTTGTGTACACTATTGCTAACTCTGTGTATGTGATTCTGTGATGTGCCATAAAAATCTCATAACATACCTTAAATGTTCAAATTTGACATAATTTATCAATGCATATAAAACAGGGAGAGAAAAGAGGAGTCTGAAATGAATTCCAAAACAAAGGGGGAGTAAAATGAATGCAGAATTCATTAATAGAAATAACTTGAATATCCTTGAGTGGTTCATGGTAATATGCTGAATTTTACTAGAACTTGAGTCTTAAGAACCTAAGGATAATTTGTCCCCTTCATTGTTGATGACAAAAAGGGGGAGTAGAACCAATATGGATATTGGATATATTGGAATGCAAAATTTATGGTGGAATGCAAAATTGAAGAATTAGAAGAGATAAAATTGAAGAATATTGGCTTTAAGATAATTGCCCTTCTGGAAAAGAAAGGGGGAGTCAAAAAGAACTTAGCTTTTAATTATCTTGAACATCAATATTTCATTTTAACTTGATTCAAATTCAGTTGATATGCTAAAATTGCTTAAGAGCTATTAAGATCAATCTTATGCATAAGGATAGAAAAGTTCCTCTGATGAACAACCGTGTGGGGTGCGAAACTTTGAAAGTTGACTATTTTGAATTATGCACACTGTATCTAGCTCTAATCAAAACATTATACTTGTACATCTGATCAAATACTGTGTATATGTTTAAATTTCGAATTTTGCATATACTCAGTGTTTTGTCATCATCAAAAAGGGGGAGATTGTTGACCCCCTAATGAATTTTGATGAATACAAAACACTAGAGTATAATTCCATTTATCTTAACAATTTACTTGAGGATTTCATGTGTTTAATTAAGAATATTGTTAAGAAATGTCTAGGCAAGTTTCCATAATTTTATGAATTTATTGAAGAAGTTTTGAGCTGAAGAAAACAGATCAGGGACAGCCGAGACGTCTCCGGGTTGTCTCAGAGACGTCTCTGGCACAAACAGGAAGAACTGGCACGACTGGAGACGTCCCCGGCACCTGCCGAGTCGTCCCCGCGATAGCGGAGTCGACTCTCTCAGTAGCGGAGTCGACTCTCTCAGAGGCGGCAGAAAGGCCGATTTCAAGTGATATGCGCGAGTCGTCTCCACAGTAAGCGGAGTCGTCCCCGCAAGTAAAAAGTAAACCTCCCGAGTCGTCCCCGAGGTAGCGGAGTCGGCTCTCTCAGGGTTTTTCAGAGGATGTCTTTTTCGGTGTTAAGGCAGCGGAGACGTCTCCTGAAAAAGCGGAGTCGACTCTCTCAGAGAATTCCAGAAGATATGTTTTTCGGAGATGTAACAGCGGAGTCGACCCCGAAGCAGCGGAGTCGTCCCCATGCAAAAAGCGCAAACAAGCCGAGACGTCCCCATAAAAGCGCCGAGTCGACCCCAAACAACGTCAAAAGTAAAATCTTACAGCCGAGACGTCTCGCGTTGAAACGGAGACGTCTCCGGAGCGCCTGGGACGCGACTGACACCTTTTTGCAGGATGTTTTGAATTTCAAATCCCTTTAACTTTATATCTAACGGCTATATTTGCTTTTTGGGCTATAAAAGGGACCTCTTAAGTACTTCTCAACAACTTCTCACCAACCCAACACAAGATCATTCAAGAGAGAAGCAAGAGAGAGAGGTTCAAGGGAGTTAGTGCATTCAAGTGAAGAAATCAAGTGCCTTCAAGCTTTCCAACTGATTTCAAGCTCGACTACTCTCTTCCGCTCGGGATTCAAAGCTCACACTCAAGCCAACACAATCCACATCGGAAGAACCATCATCTCCCACGCTTCCAATGGCTAAAAGGGTTCTTCCGGGTTCTATTGCTTATCATTGTTATATTTGCTTATTTAGAGCTTTTAAATCCTTGTAAAACTTTTTCAATATTGTGCTTGTTCCAGTCAAGGGACTTGGAACAAGGGAAAGGCGTCCCAAGCCTAGGTTAAATTGGGGGTTATAGGGTTCGTTGTTAGCCCGATGTAAAACAACGAGTTGGGTAGTGCACTCGCAAAACTACCGGACTGTAATCTTGGATTATAGTGGAAATTCCCAAAGGTGCTTTGGGGAGTGGATGTAGGAGCAGTGGAAGCTCCGAACCACTATAAAACCTCGTGTTTGCGATTGACTGTTCTCATCCCTCCATCTTTACTTTAGTTCATACATCTGCGTGTTTTATTTTTTAAATAGTCAAAAAGTTTTAAAACACCCAATTCACCCCCCTCTTGGGTGACCATCTCTGGGCAACAGTAACCACCTTTAATGATTTCTTAGACACCAATTAGATCAACTAATCAAATATGGCTAGCTCATTGTATCGTTCACTCTCGACTGATTGTGGAGGTTTTAGGTCTCAAAGGTTTTACATCTAATGTAACAATCTATCCCAAACCAAATGTTATATAATTATATCTTATGCAAATGTCACATTGGTTCAAGTTTACATCCTATGTAAATATGAAACTTTTTCATATATTATGTGATTACATCTTATGTAAATGACATAATTGTTTCAGTTTACATCTTATGTAAATGTTCTATTGTTTAAGGATTTTATTTACATCTCATGCAAATAAAATTTTTTTAACTAATATATATATCTCATGCATACAATTTAAACACATCCTCAAATAGAGGTCGACTCATGTATGCTTGGAGTTGACTCGAGTTAACCTTGAGTCAACTCGAGTTGACATGGAGTCGACTCGGGTGGACTTCAGTTAACCCGAGAGCTCCTGAATTTCTTGGAGTCGACTCGAGTATACTTGGGGTCGACTCGAATAAAATTGGAGTCGACTTGAGTATGCTTGGAGTCGACTCAAACAGGATTGGAGTTGACTCGAGCATGCTTGGGGTCGACTCGGCTTGTCTTGGAGTCGACTTGAGTATGCTTGGGGTCGACTCGAATAGGATTGGAGTCGACTCGAGCATGCTTGGGGTCGACTCTTCTCACGTGAATTCTGAATTTTGATTCTATTAAATGCATCTCATGCATCTAATTTTTGATCTGAAAAATTTAGATATGCTATCAACTAAAATTGTGATCATGCAAGATATGTTTTAATTATTTGCAATCTTATTGTTTTAATTAAAGCAACATGCAAGATCAAGATTTTATAACAAAAATCTGCATGCTAAAATTTCAGCAAGCGTATAAACATTTCAGATCTAAATTAAATTCTAATCATGCCTATTAATCTTAATCTAAATTCCTTAAACGCGGCTATGATACCACTGTCGGATTACCCCCGCATGCGTTGCGACGATCACAGTGGAAAGACACGCATGGGGTTGTTCATCTCATGAACGTTCTAGGGAACGTAGATTTCAAAAATTTTCTAGAGCTTTCTAACTCAGATTTATGAAATCTAAAGGAAAGATTAAAATTAAAAGACTAGATTAATTTCAGATCTACTACAATTCCTAATGGTATATAATTTATACAGATCTAATCTTTACCTTTGAATAGATAGAACTTCACCGCTATCTGATGATCGTAGGATTTCTGGTTCTCTTGAAGCCGCACAAGCGTCCGGCCTCTATAGGTATCCACATGAGGTACAGATCGCTCCAAGATCTCACAAGGATGCTAGCTCCCTTGCATAGATCACCTTTGATGGCTGAATTCCTCTCTTTTAATCAACTCCTTGATTACTTTGAGAGGATGAAGAAGGAAGACGACGAACATCGAAGGGGAGGAAAAAGAAGACGGCAGCTCTTCTTCTTTCTCTCTTGCTCACGCCAAAGGGAAGGAGGAGGGAGAGGGTGGCAGCTGAATGAAGGCTCCAATGCTCTATATGTCCCACACCATGCCTCCTTTTATAGGCATCTCATGCCCATTCAAATCAGAAATAATTTCAACAATCAATCACTCCTTGATTCATCCCTTTAAAATCAGCCACACCCCTTACTTAATTCTATCACAACCCTTACTTAAAAGTGATTGGAGAGAATCCAAGAGATGTGCTTGTGCCATGTGGCAGGCCCTTCTTACCCGGATGTGAATTCGGAATGGAGAGTCTTGAACCACCGGCGCATGAAAGGAGGAGAAGCATCTGGCCCTCCATGTGGCATGGGACCAAACTAGGAAAGGAGGGGCATCCTTCATGCGTGTGAGAAGGAGGAGGGGCAGATGCCCCTCCTTTCCTTCTTTGCTCCACACGGCATGAAGGAAGATTCCTTCCTAGTTTTCATGCATTGATTTTCTAATCTAATTAGGAATTACATGGTCCCACTTGATCAATTGAATTCTAATCTAATTAGAACCCAATGTGTCCTCCAAATTGATTTATATGAATCCTAATCCAATTAGGACTTGAATTGGACTTTATGAATTAAGTTCCTTATCTAATAAAGAGTCTTAATTAATTAGGTCTTTCCATCCTTATCCAATAAGGTTAAGCCTAATTTAATTAGGTCCAATTAAATCAATTAAATTGCACTCCAATTGCAAAACCTTCTTCTTTTAACTCACTAACTCTTAGCGGGTTAATCCAATTGACAATCAATTTTAATTGTGATTCTAAATCGCTATCCAACCGTCGGAACGATCAAAACCTCTAATGTGTGTGATCCCATAGGTTCTATTCTGACTGATAGTGAGATATATTATGATCTCTATTATAATATCATCGAAACTCTTTTCAATGGATTGAAACGATTTCAACTCTACTCTTACGGTTCACTGATCACCAAGTGAATGCTTTCGAGTCTCACAATCCACTAGTGACACCTAGCAGCATATAGTGACAACCCAGCAAAATGGAAGGGATGAACCTCTAGGTGCAGTTAGCATATGATACAATACCTCTATCATGGATCTTGACATGATGGAGGTTATGGATAACTCATTAAACCCCATCGTGTGTCTTATGTCAGTTTTATTTGACTCAAGTTCGAAATTGGAAAACTCTTTTTCCAGTACTACCCTGACCAAGGTCTTTCGAACTTAGTCTCATAAATCACATAGGATCTCTCATAATCTATCAAGGTCGATAGATCCCATCTAGATGCAGCCCTAATCCAATAATGAATCTACCGCAGCGAATCTACACCACAAGGATCCTTAGGGCCAATGTTTATGTGCTCGTCAAACTATAGCAACTTCACCGTGATTAGCTGAGACATCGCAGGTCTAAGTACTAGTCATACAACTGCAGCATCAAGTAAGTCACTGACGAGTGGATAGACGTTCAAGTGACTTGTTACTTTGGTCATGCTCAATACCCTTGTTCTCTAACAAGCACTTGCACAATCACCCCAGTGTCGCCACATTATGGACTTAAGACTCGTCCATCAAGGAAAGTGATCTGTACACTAATCTCATTGGATCGATTACCGTCCTTCATGATGATCCATTGATCAGGAGCTATTCAGGAATTAACTATTAATTACATATGCCTTAAATTCTCAACTCTTGAGAATATGTGTTATCATTTTATTAATTTATAGGGCGATTCATGGACACATAATTGTTGGGAACCCGCCCATGCCGCTGATATTTCAAAACAAAAATCAGATGGCAGCGGAATCGGCATGCACGGGTTCGACGTTCATCGCATGAACGTTGTTTCTAGACCTTTCGTAATTAGGTAAGAATTAAAACATTTAAAACTATTAGGAAGATCAAATCTTCACCTTGCGCGGGTAGATGATCACCGCAAATCTGAATTCGTGGTTTTGGAAGAGGGTTCGCTTGAAGCCGTTCAAACGTCCGGCCTCTACGGGTATCCACACGAAGCAGGATCCGATCCAAGCTCTCTATCTCACCGGGGTGCTAGCTCCCTTGCAGAGATAGCTTTGATGGCTGATGTCCTCTCTTTCAATCAACTCTTGATTGCACTTGAGAGGAGAAAGAAGAAGGATGAAGAAGAGGAAGAAGATCAAATCCCTTCGCAGCCTTCTTCTCTTCACACGCGCTGAAGCCAAGGAAGAAGACCAAGAGGAGGGAGACGCCTCCTCTTCTTTTCCCTTTGCTGATGGCGGCTGAACCAAGGAGAGATGGAGAGGGGGTGGCCACATGATGAAGAGGAGAAAGGTCCTTCTAGGGCGCCGGCCCTAGTCCTCCTTTAATAAGGATGAAGGGCTCCTACAAGTTAGGAGCCCTTGACTACTTTCCAAGAGGGGGCGCCGGCCCCCCTTCTCTCTTCATGTCGCACCAACTAAGTGAAGAGGGGCTGATGCCCCTCTTACTTGGTTAACCTAATCCTCTTCCAAAAAGGATTAGGTGCCTCTCTCATGGTTTAATCCTAATCTAATTAGGATTAGCCAAATTTGGGTTCAATCTACGCTAGTCCTAATCCAATTAGGACTTGAATGAATCATGACTTAATTGAACTCTTCAATCCTAATCCAATTAGGAGTCATGTTGATTCATTAGATTAATAATTAATTTAGACTTAAGGAATCCTAATCCAATTAGGATTTGTTTAATTTTAGTCCTAATCCAATTAGGACTTTATTTGAATTCGAAGTCCTAATCCAATTAGGATTTCTAGGAATCCTACTCCAAGTAGGAATCCAATTTTAATTCAAAGTTCCTAATCTCATTAGGATTGTAGGAATCCTATTCCAAGTAGGAATCCCAGTCCTACTCCAACTAGGATTCCCAGTCCTAATCCAATTAGGACTCTAGGAATCCTACCCAAAGTAGGATTCTTGTTTCAAGTCCAATTAATTAATTCCCTTTCCTTCTTCAGCTTCTTATCAATCAAATTGATTACTTGTGATTCCTAATCACGATTTCAACCATCGGATCGGTCAATACTTCTAGTGTGTGTGACCCCATAGGTTCTACTCTGACTGGTAGTGAGATATATTGTGATCTCTATCTCAATATCATTGAAAACTCCTTTCAATGGGTTGGAACGATTCCAACTCAACTCATTAGGATTTATTGATCATCAAGATAATCCCTATGAGTCCCACCATCCACCAGTGACACCTAGCAGCATGTAGTGGCTACCCAGTAGAATAGAAAGATGAACCTCTAGGTGCAGTTAACATGTGATACAGTCCTACTATCGTGGATCCCTACAGGACGGAGGTCATGGACAACTCGTCAAACCCCATCGTCTGTCATATGTCAAGATTTATTCGACTTGAGTTCGCTAATGGAAAACTCTTTTTCCACTTTATATTACTGCCCTGGCCAAGGTCTTAGAACTCAGTCTAACAAATCACATAGGATCACTCCTCTTCTATCAAGGTCGATAGATTCCTTATAGGTGCATACCCTACTCCTACAGTGAACTTACTGCAGCCAATCTACACTGCATGGACCCATATGGCTAGAGACCATGTATGTGTGCAGTCAAACTACAATAACCTCACTGTGAGTAGCCGAAGCACCGCAGGTCAAAGGACCAGCCACACTACTGCAACATCAAGCAAGTCACTGACGAGTGGATAGACATCCAAGTGACTTCTTGTCTTGGTCACGCTCAGTACCCTTGTTCTCTAACAAGCACCTGCACTATCACTTCAGTGTCCCTACACTGTGGACTCAAGTCTCGTCCATCCAGAAGGAAAGTGATCTGTGCACTGATCGGATCGATCACCGTCCTCGTGATGATCCATTGATCAGGAGCATTTAGAAATTAATCACCAATGATACATGGCTTAAATTCTCAACTCTTGAGAATATGTATCATCATCTTATTAATTTCTTGGACGATTCATAGACACATAAACAATATGAATGAAAAAGATGCCTTTTATTTATTCAATAATAAATAGTCAAGTACAAAATTATGTCCCTAGAATCAACAATGCGTCAGCCAAATTGGCTTCTAGGGCATACATCTAACAATCTCCCACTTGCACTAAAGCCAATTGGTCATATATCTTAGGCCCATCTTCTCAAGGTGGGCTTCAGTCTTTTGCTGACTCAGCTGCTTAGTGAACGGGTCTGCCACGTTATCCGCGGAGTCTACTCTCTGCACCTCTACATCATAGTCGCGTATGAAATGGAAGCGCCGCTCTATGTGCTTGGACTTCTGATGAGACCATGGCTCCATAGCTAGTGCTATGGTGCCAATGTTATCGCAGTAAAGTGTTATGGCATCTAATGACATTACACCTAACTCTGCAATTAACTTTTAATCAGAAGGTTTCCACTGCACCCTTAGATACGGCTTAACATTCAGCTTTTAAGGTAGATCTATAATGATCGGTTGTTTGGAACTCTTCCAATTTACTGAACCACAATTGCTCATATTCTGATGTAGACTTTCTATCATCAATATGTGTGCATCCTTCTACCTTCAACTCTGATCTTCTCCCAAAGACCAAGAACATGTCCTTAGTTCTTCTCAAGTACTTAAGACTGTTCTTCACAGCTATCCAGTGCTTCTTGCCTGGATCCGACTGATATCTGCTTGTGACACTCACAGTAAGAGCTATATCAGGTCGTGTACACAGCATGGCATACATGAGGCTTCCTATTGCCGATGCATAGGGAATCTTGCTCATGCGTTGAATCTCTTCAGATGTGTTGGGGCACATCTTCTTGGAGAGATGAATTCCATGCCTCAGGGGTAAGAGACCCCTCTTGGAGTTTTCCATGCTGAACCTCTTCAGCACCTCCTCTATGTACATCTTCTGTGAAAGGCCAAGCATCCTTTTAGATCTATCTCTATAGACCTTTATTTCCAAAATATAGGATGCTTCCCCAAGGTCTTTCATGGAGAATTCTTTTTGACAACCAGACCTTGACCGAGGTTAGCATGGGAATATCATTCCCAATCAGGAGAATGTCATCTACGTACAGTACGAGAAAAACGACAGCACTCCCACTAATCTTTTTGTAAACACACGGTTCCTCTTCGTTTTTGATGAAATCAAACATTTTGATTGCGTCATCGAAACGAGTGTTCCAACTCCGAGATGCTTGCTTTAGTCCATAGATGGACCTTTGCAGCTTGCAGACCTTGTGATCTCCATCACTGGAAGTGAAACCCAAAGGCTGTTCCATATAGATATCTTCATCCAGATATCCATTCAGGAAAGCAGTTTTCACATCCATCTGCCAAATTTCATAATCATGAAATGCTGCAATGGCAAGCAATGTTCGGATGGATTTTAGCATGGCAACAGGTGAAAAGGTCTCCTGATAGTCAATGCCTTCGCGCTGACTATACCCTTTCGCCACAAGCCTTGCCTTATAGGTCTCTACCTCTCCATCCGAACCTATCTTCCTTTTGTAGATCCATTTGCATCCAATAGGTACAATACCTTCTGGTGGATCTACTAAGGTCCAGACTTGGTTGGAATGCATGGAGTCTAACTTTGACTTCATAGCTTCCAGCCATTTCTCGGAATCGATATCAGATATCGCCTCGTTGTAGGTTTTGGGATCCTGTATGTGATCCCTATCTCCCACTAGGAACATTTCCTCGGTATCCTCTGCTAGTATACCTAAGTATCTATCGGGAGGATGGGAGACCCTACTAGATCTACGAGGTGGTTGAGGGACATCGTGTACTGGCTCTTTATGAATGGGTTCTATAGGATCCATGACTCGTTGCTTTTCAGAGACTTTCTCTTCAAGCTCAATTTTCCTCCCACTGCCTCTATCAAGGATAAACTGATTTTCCAAGAAGATGGCATGACGGCTCACAAACACATTGTGATCCTCTGAGACGTAAAAATTGTATCCTAATGACTCTTTAGGATATCCTATAAAACGAGCACTTATGGTCCTAGCCTCTAACTTGTCCGCCTGTAGTCGCTTGACGTGGGCCGGACATCCCCAAATCTTGAGATGACCCAGACTTGGTTTCTTACCATGCCATATCTCATACGGTGTGGTAGGAACGGATTTAGAGGGAACTCTATTCAATAAATAAATCGCTGTGAGTAAGGCATCTCCCCAAAGGAATATAGGTAAATCAGTGAAGCTCATCATGGACCTGACCATGTCCAACAGGGTCCGATTCCTCCTCTCTGACACCCCGTTGAGTTGAGGTGTACCCGGAGGTGTCCATTGTGAGACTATGCCGTTTTCTTTGAGATAGTCCCGGAATTCCCCACTAAGGTATTCTCCTCCTCGATCTGATCGAAGAGCCTTAAGAGGTTTTCCAGTTTGTTTTTCTACTTCATTCTTGAACTCTTTGAACTTTTCAAAAGACTCAGACTTGTGTCTCATAAGATACACATACCCATACCGTGAATAATCATCGGTAAAGGTAATGAAGTAAGAATAACGTCCCCTGGCTAGCACATCGAATGGGCCACATACATCTGTATGTATTAGGGTAAGTATTTCAGTGGTCCTCTCCCCATGTCCTACAAAGGGCAGTCTAGCCATTTTTCCTTGAAGACAGGACTCGCAAACTGGATATGACTCGGAAGTCAATGAGCCTAAAAGCCCATCTTTATCCATTTTGTTCATTCTGTCCTCTCCAATATGGCCAAGCCTAAGGTGCCACAAATACCTTTGGTTTATCTCATCTCTGGATCTTTTGGATCCTTTGGCACTCACTTCTTGCTCGGTAACATTCACAGATACATCCATATGTAAATGATAGAGACTGTCAATCATGAAACCGCGTGCGACTATTTTATTTCCTAAATAAATAGAACAGCAGTCTTTGTCAAATGTAAAAACATGACCTTCCTGTGCTAGACATGAAATAGAAATCAAATTTCTGCTAGCAGCAGGTACATAATAACAGTCTCTAAGTACTAAACTAAATCCAGACGGTAGTCGCAGATGGTAGGTGCCCACAGCCACAGCAGCAACTTTTGCCCCGTTGCCAACCCGAAGGGTTACCGCACCTTCCGCCAGCCTTCTACTTTCCTTTAGACCCTGCATGGTAGTGCACAAATGAGCACTAGAACCAGAATCTATAACCCAACTAGAAGTAGAAGAAACCGTTAGATTAGTCTCAATTATGAGCAAGTCTATACCTTCTGAAGGTGTGTCACCTTTTTTGTTCTTCAGGCTCTCGAGGTATGAAGGACAGTTTCTCTTCCAGTGGCCTTCGACATTGCAGTGGAAACATTTTCCTTTGTCGTTAGCCTTTTTCTTTTGAACTTCCTTCTTTGGCTTCTTGTCTTTCTTCTGCTTCTTTGCAGGCTTCTTTTTCTTCCAAGTAGACTTTCTTTTGGAACCAGAAGTCAACTCAGCAGCAAGGACATTGCCCCTTGAACCTTTCAAGGCTCCCTCAGCAGTTACCAACATGTTGATTAGTTCAGTCTTAGTGCATTCAATCTTATTCATGTGGTAGTTTACTATAAACTGACCAAATGAATCAGGAAGTGACTGTAAGATCAAATCCACTTGTAATTCCTTGTGCATGTCCATACCGAGCTTCTCAAGCTCCTCTAGGTCCTTGATCATGGTCAGACCGTGATCATGGACAGACTGCCCCTCGCGCATCTTCGCTTTGAAAAGCCTCTTGGACACTTCAAAACGAGCTGTGCGACTCTGCTCACCATACAACTCTTGCAGGTGTGCCAGTATGTCCCTAGCAGTCTTTATATTTTCATGCTGGCATTGGAGTTCATTAGACATGGATGCCATCATATAGCATTTTACTCTAATGTCATCATCCAACCACTTTTTATGCATCTCACGCTGAACATCAGTAGGACGTGCTGGTAGTGTGGGGATATCTGAATCGAGTATATAGCCTATCTTCTCACAGTCCAAAACTATTTTGAGATTTCTAAGCCAGTCTTTGTAATTGGTTCCGGTCAGTCGGTTGGTCTCAAGAATACGGGTCAAAGGGTTTGAAGCTGACATTATATCTGCAGAGAGTAAAGATTCTAGTTAGACTTTTGTACTTGATCCTAATCTGTTCTAAGGTCTTTTAGAACAAATGTAACTCCCACTATTTTCTCGAATCCCTCACACTCCCCTGGTAGGGAAACGGAAATCCTACACGACTAGGGTTTCTAGTGGGTACTGCGGTCCCACCGATTTACATGCCACCTCACCTAACAGTTATTGGTGACACATAGATGGATGAGTGTACAACTCTTGTACAATGCTTCTCAAGCATGTTGCAGTGTAACTTGGTCTCTAAGCCATGAAGACCTCACCTAACAGTTATTGGTTCCATTTCTTAGTTAAGTCAGACCCACCGTATAACCGTAGGAATAAAGTCGTCATTGGGTCCTCACCTAACAGTTATTGGTGCCCAACCCCACCTTTACCCTACAACATCTCATGTCTATAGAGAGGTCCAGCCCCCCGATGCAACTTGACCACAGTGTCCAGCCGAGACAAATCAACATCAGAAAGGCCTTAGCAGCTCTACTACAGTGGAAGACCTATTGACTTAATATTGGTTAATCAGGTCTTAGTGTTTGCAACTTGAGCCCTTCATAAGAGGTAATCGAACAATTGGCCAGGTAAGCAGGTGGAAGGCTCCCCTTACTCAGAGAGTAAGGTCCTAATTAAGTAACCACCTTTCATGCTTTCCTAGACACCAATTAGATCAATTAATCTAATATGACTTGCTCATGTCGGTTCACTCTCGACTTGATTGAGGAGGTTTTGATTTAGGTCTCAATTGGGTTTGCTACATCATATGTAAACCTATCTACCCGACTCGCATTCACATCACATGCAAACGGCTCATCACAGGCAGTTATAATCGCAGCATCAAATTAAAGCTAAACTTTAAATAGGTGATGATCATGGATTCTAATTAGGTCGTATTACAAGCACATGCACATCAATCGATCAAGTGGTCTTCAACTCTTGAATTGGTTCCAAGCCTCCTTGATTCGATCCTTGATCAACTCTTGATCCCATCGCCATCAACCGCTTAGATCACCTTTCATCTCATGCCTTTGCTTCAACTTAATCGTTGATGTACATCACATCACAGAAATACAACCAGATGTAAAATAAAAATAAAAATAAATTACATCTCCTTTTAGGAGGCACGCAGGCCTCTCAAAACATCAAATAAGATGCATGCAAGCATCTGAAAAATTACATGACATCGCAGATCACATCGCAGGTCATTACATTTGATACCAAAAGGGTTTGAATCCTATGATCATCACCGTATGCAACAATTATAATTTTCAGATCTGAAAACTAACTGATTATATCATGACATAGGTCGCTGATCATGCTAATCATGATTCTAAACTTTGTAATCCCATTAACAATGCATTTAGAATCATCTTTTTATCACATAAAAATCAGCATGCAAAAAATCAGCACCCCTGAAAAATCTGCATGCAGAATTTTTCAGCATGCATGATCATTCAATTTTCAGATCTAATATGCCTTTAGATATTTAATTCTTACCTTAATCTACGAAGCCTAGGCTCTGATACCACTGTTGGGAACCCACCCATGCCGCTGATATTTCAAAACAAAAATCAGATGGCAGCGGAATCGGCATGCACGGGTTCGACGTTCATCGCATGAACGTTGTTTCTAGACCTTTCGTAATTAGGTAAGAATTAAAACATTTAAAACTATTAGGAAGATCAAATCTTCACCTTGCGCGGGTAGATGATCACCGCAAATCTGAATTCGTGGTTTTGGAAGAGGGTTCGCTTGAAGCCGTTCAAACGTCCGGCCTCTACGGGTATCCACACGAAGCAGGATCCGATCCAAGCTCTCTATCTCACCGGGGTGCTAGCTCCCTTGCAGAGATAGCTTTGATGGCTGATGTCCTCTCTTTCAATCAACTCTTGATTGCACTTGAGAGGAGGAAGAAGAAGGATGAAGAAGAGGAAGAAGATCAAATCCCTTCGCAGCCTTCTTCTCTTCACACGCGCTGAAGCCAAGGAAGAAGACCAAGAGGAGGGAGACGCCTCCTCTTCTTTTCCCTTTGCTGATGGCGGCTGAACCAAGGAGAGATGGAGAGGGGGTGGCCACGTGATGAAGAGGAGAAAGGTCCTTCTAGGGCGCCGGCCCTAGTCCTCCTTTAATAAGGATGAAGGGCTCCTACAAGTTAGGAGCCCTTGACTACTTTCCAAGAGGGGGCGCCGGCCCCCCTTCTCTCTTCATGTCGCACCAACTAAGTGAAGAGGGGCTGATGCCCCTCTTACTTGGTTAACCCAATCCTCTTCCAAAAAGGATTAGGTGCCTCTCTCATGGTTTAATCCTAATCTAATTAGGATTAGCCAAATTTGGGTTCAATCTACGCTAGTCCTAATCCAATTAGGACTTGAATGAATCATGACTTAATTGAACTCTTCAATCCTAATCCAATTAGGAGTCATGTTGATTCATTAGATTAATAATTAATTTAGACTTAAGGAATCCTAATCCAATTAGGATTTGTTTAATTTTAGTCCTAATCCAATTAGGACTTTATTTGAATTCGAAGTCCTAATCCAATTAGGATTTCTAGGAATCCTACTCCAAGTAGGAATCCAATTTTAATTCAAAGTTCCTAATCTCATTAGGATTGTAGGAATCCTATTCCAAGTAGGAATCCCAGTCCTACTCCAACTAGGATTCCCAGTCCTAATCCAATTAGGACTCTAGGAATCCTACCCAAAGTAGGATTCTTGTTTCAAGTCCAATTAATTAATTCCCTTTCCTTCTTCAGCTTCTTATCAATCAAATTGATTACTTGTGATTCCTAATCACGATTTCAACCATCGGATCGGTCAATACTTCTAGTGTGTGTGACCCCATAGGTTCTACTCTGACTGGTAGTGAGATATATTGTGATCTCTATCTCAATATCATTGAAAACTCCTTTCAATGGGTTGGAACGATTCCAACTCAACTCATTAGGATTTATTGATCATCAAGATAATCCCTATGAGTCCCACCATCCACCAGTGACACCTAGCAGCATGTAGTGGCTACCCAGTAGAATAGAAAGATGAACCTCTAGGTGCAGTTAACATGTGATACAGTCCTACTATCGTGGATCCCTACAGGACGGAGGTCATGGACAACTCGTCAAACCCCATCGTCTGTCATATGTCAAGATTTATTCGACTTGAGTTCGCTAATGAAAAACTCTTTTTCCACTTTATATTACTGCCCTGGCCAAGGTCTTAGAACTCAGTCTAACAAATCACATAGGATCACTCCTCTTCTATCAAGGTCGATAGATTCCTTATAGGTGCATACCCTACTCCTACAGTGAACTTACTGCAGCCAATCTACACTGCATGGACCCATATGGCTAGAGACCATGTATGTGTGCAGTCAAACTACAATAACCTCACTGTGAGTAGCCGAAGCACCGCAGGTCAAAGGACCAGCCACACTACTGCAACATCAAGCAAGTCACTGACGAGTGGATAGACATCCAAGTGACTTCTTGTCTTGGTCACGCTCAGTACCCTTGTTCTCTAACAAGCACCTGCACTATCACTTCAGTGTCCCTACACTGTGGACTCAAGTCTCGTCCATCCAGAAGGAAAGTGATCTGTGCACTGATCGGATCGATCACCGTCCTCGTGATGATCCATTGATCAGGAGCATTTAGAAATTAATCACCAATGATACATGGCTTAAATTCTCAACTCTTGAGAATATGTATCATCATCTTATTAATTTCTTGGACGATTCATAGACACATAAACAATATGAATGAAAAAGATGCCTTTTATTTATTCAATAATAAATAGTCAAGTACAAAATTATGTCCCTAGAATCAACAATGCGTCAGCCAAATTGGCTTCTAGGGCATACATCTAACAATAATAACATGAATGAACAAAATGCCTGAGTTTATTAATTAATAAAAGATCAAATACAAATTTCATGCCTCCAGAACAATTACAATGCGTCTGCCAAATTGGCTTCTCGGGCATACTCCTAACACTTCATGCCTTGTTCGAAAATCTATGATGCATCTGGAGTGGCTGCTTTATTCTTGAGGAATCTAAAATAATAGTTTCAGATTGTGATGTCAAGTTTGTCAGTTACTTTTAGAAGACATTGTGGGCAAAGCTTGGCATACGTCTCTCTTATTCCAACGCTCACCACTCTCAAACCGATGGGCAAACCGAAGTGGTGAATTGGAGCCTTGGAAATCTACTTCACTGCTTGGTTTGTGATCATGTGACATCAAGGGATCTAATTTTGCCGAACGCCGAATTCGCCTACAATAGCTCCATCAATTGAACCATTGGCTTGTCTCCTTTTGAAGTCGTTCTAGGGCCAAAACCGCGCCAACCGATTGATCTTCTTCCTCTTCCTCAAGCTTCCACTCGAATCAGCGAAAGCGGAGAGGACTTTTCCCACCATATTCAGAACATACATGCTGAGGTTCGATGCCGAATCGCCATCAACACCGAGCTCTACAAGCAACAAGCGGATGCAAAGCGTCGTCCCTTGGAATTTTAGGTTGGTGATCTTATTCTTATGAGATTAAAAGCTAAACGTTTCTCCCAAAAATAATATCAAAAGCTTCATCCTCAATGAACGGGACCATTCAAGGTATTGAAGCGATTGGGTCATTATGCTTATGTGTTGAAATTACCTGATGATCTTCAAATCAGTCCCATTAACAATGTTGAAGATTTGCAACTTTATGAAGGTTATTATGCAAAAATTGTAGACACCTCCAGTACCTTTCCTTCCTCGACGATCAGCCCCAAAAGAAGAGATCAAAGATATCCTCGACGATCAGATTGTGTCGACACACCGAGGAGGTTATCAAAAATTTGGTGAAGTGTAAGAATAGGCCCTTTTCTGATTGCTTGTAGTTGAAGACCGAAGAGGTTCAACGATTGAACCCAGATCTTTATGAGTTCTATCAAGCCCGTAACTCGATGGAGTCGAGTCTTTCTTCAGCAAGGAAAAATTGATGCAGGAGCAAGGCGCCCAATTCTTAGGACGTGCACATGAGGTTTGGGTTTGATTTTTGATTCGTTTGTTTTGTCAATTGAGTCCTTAATTGAGTTGTAGTTTGCTGAATTGAGTCTATATAATTGATCGCCAAATGGTATCAAGGGGTCTACGTCATGTAGTGTGAAAAGAGGACTTGGTCAAATTCTACTTTGGTTAGGAGTCCTTTAGCCCTTAGTTTTGTCATGAGATTAATTCCCTATTTTGTTCCAATGCCTCATCTATTTAAGGATGGAGTTTGAAGAATAAAAGCAGAATTATTTTGGCTTGCAATTGCTTTGTGATCTAGAGGCGAGAGGCTTCTTCTTTTCCTTTGGTGAGACTCCAAAGGCTCTTTTTCTTCCTTGGTGAGATGCCAAAAAAAATCTTTTGAGTTTTGGATAGAGGTGAGACTCTTCTATTCAGTCTATATTTATCATATTTATCTCATTCCTTCAAACCGTTGAATCCTCTTTCGCCCGCCAACCTTCACACCATAATCCTTTAGGTTTCAGATCTGATTTGTGGTTCTTCATCCCTTCTTTCTCATGTCCAATAATCATAAACCATAGCCATCACACAAGAAAACATAGAATAAAAGATTTCTGCAGCATTACTTATGCCGCACCACATCCCAATCCCTTCCTCTTCTATGTCAGTCGGCCGCTTCAATGCGTTGACCCTAGAGGTCTGCGACCTAGATAGGTCGGTCGTAATCATTGCCTTCGTCTCCATCGCTGCCTTCATCGCTGACCCATTTAAGACTCTCTCACAAAAATCTCACCCTCGATTAAAGTGACAACTTGAAGTGAACTATTTGGCTCCGGCTGAGAAGTCGATCAACCAAGGAGCCATCAGCTGAAGAGAACAATCAATACATATCGACAAGGACTGATAGTCCAATTCTAGTAGCCAACAGTCATGGCATTGCCATGGCCTACGCCCCACCAACGCTGCCCGCCACTCATGTGGACTGACACCCCACTCCTCAGCCATACTATCGGCTATTATCTAGTCATCATTGCATGCCATGTCAAACTAGATAATGACAAAATTGGCTCTAATATATGAAAGGGCAACCTGGAGGACTTCAGGTACGCATGCTAGATTACTCATATAGACCCCATTCTGCTGAAATTTTCTGCTTTTTATATTGTTGTCTTGTTATTCTGACTTAGGTATCGGAAGGTCTCTCGTTGAAATCTCTTTAACAAGTAGACTTTTTGCATGCCATCTCTGGAGGAGATCCATCCCCCACACCTCGGCTGGCCAGCTCAGCTCGTCTCCAGCTGATCTTAGGGTCATTCGAGCTGTTCTCCGACCTCAGCCAGAATTCAATGGCAATATATTCGAACACTAAAGATTTTTTTTTTTTTTTTTGGTATTCTTTCAAGTTCTTTATTGTAGTAAAAAAATATGTTTGCCTCGTATGTGCAGCCTCCTTTCATGTTTTCCCCAGCGTGGCCTGCCAAAGCTAATGTCACAAAACTCAAGCTTAATTAAATGCGGAGTTAATGGCTTCGCACATGAGATGAGGACCAAGGCGTTTCACCATATTTGGAGCTGAATCCCAAATAGAGTTAGTGACGAAATCAATTATTTTTAAACCAACGTTTATTATTATTTATATACTGGAGTTTTAGTTTTCATAACATGAAGTACTTTACTTTGCGATAGCCGCTTTATGTTGCTTGTATTAGCCCATTCCTTCTCCCGGCAAAGGAGGACCACGCGACCCCTTGGGCTCGTTTGGTTCGCGGGAAAAGAAGGGGAGAAAGTGTGGTCAACGGGAAAATAATGAGATGCCTCTTGTTTGGTTGGAGTTTTCAAAGGAGAGAGAAGGGAAAGTTGTATTTCCATGGGAATGTGATTCCCACATTTCATGGGAAAGTCTTTCCCATGAGAAACATGGGAAAGTTACTTTCCCATGAGGCGGGAATCACTTCATTTTTACTTTTTTCCAAAAAGTCCCTTCAGTATTAAAGAAGCATTAAAGAGGCATTAAAAACCTAATTTTTATTAAGGGCATAATAGGAATTATATATAACTTTCCTAGGAAAGTGGATGGCCAACCAAACATAAACACCTTGGAAATTTGTCACTTTCCCATGGTCAACCAAACATGCCAAAAATACTTTCCTAGGCATCCTCTTCCTAGGAATTTGTTTCCCAGGAATCATATTCCTAGGAAGAAAAATGCTTCCCGCGAACCAAACGAGCCCCTTGTCGTGAAGCGTGGTGAAAGTGGATATGGAAGGAAGAGTTCGGGCGATTCTTTATAGGCAGCATTTTAGTGCATTTTATTTTGTGTTATTTGACCAGCGGTCGTCGCCCATTTTTTTGTAGCGACAATAAAGCCTTGGATCGGCGGTGTTTGGAACCAGAAAATTGCCAGACCGTCATTCTAACAATTCTAACAAACTTGGTACGAGAGGAGCAAGTAGAAGAAGACCTATAAGAGGTTGCGAGGGTGCAAAGAATATTCCGTTTTCATCGAGTAATGCATCGGTGACTGTTTCGAGTAGACGCATGGATCACCAAAATAAACAAAGCTAATAATGCAGAAGCATCAAATCGGGAAGCAGATTACCCACAGCTAGCACGAGATAAACCATGTGACGAACGTCGTGTGGGGTTCCTTGGTTCATCCGCGCATCCTCGGCTTTGGACCTACTTGATCACCGTGGCCGAGTCCTCCTCAAGCAAAATACGGTCTGCATCCAACACAAGTCTCGCATAAGTAATGTCCACCCAATAAGTTGTATTGTTAGTGCACAAAAGAATGGTTAATCTTCACCAAAACTCGGAGGGCACGCGTCGAATGGGAAGGAAGGACTTTTTTGATCTTTGAATCCCAGGAACTATGAAAAGGTGCTCCTTCATCGGTCGACACAGCTCTTAAAGCTACCAGATGATGATCCAATGGTGCATGGTTTAGAAGGAAGGTTAATCATTTTTTTCGTGCAAAAGATAAGTGCCTTTTCCTCGAAGAGGATGTTAATGGAATTGTTTGTCCAGAACGCTCGTCAAAGGTGCCGGCAAGAGGTAAAGGAAAAATCAAAATTTATTAGAAGAATGGCAATGTCGAGTATATGCAATGGAGATCAAGATCAAACTAGGTATAAAAATAAATCAAGGTCCAAGCATTTATGGACAATGAACTATTAGAATTCAGCCGGTGGTGCACCAAACGATGTCGTAAGGCTTTTAATAGTAGCCACCTACCATCCAAGGGTTTCAAGCTTTATTCTGAGACGAATTCCAAGGATTGACAGTAGTTAGTAGCCTTATTTACGGTCAAATTATCTTGCGGTACCACAACTGTGCCGAGGATGAAAGATGGCATATTTAGCACCTGGGAAGGCCTAGTGTAAAGGTATGGTGATACATGTGGAGGACAAGTCTCTTTCTTTGTGGGATGGACAAGGGAGGCCAATTGCAAAAACTGCATGCATAATCCTACGCGCCTATCATAGTTTTTTTTTTTTTTTGATAACGATTTTGCCTTCTCTCGGTCCTTGAGATAGCTTTTGTTCCAACCCTTACTATTGATCAGCATTGACCTCGGAGAAAAACAAGGCACGAGCAACCTGTAGCAAATAAGTTACATGTCACCCCCATCTTTAGATATATGTTCATTTTGGTTCTGCTGAGGCTGATTTGCTTTCCAACGATGCCGACATCTCCTTCATAGAAGGGACATCAACTCCGGAAGCAAGTTAAGGATGGATGAGATTATAAAACGGATAATAGTACAATTTGTTTTGCTCCTGGAGACCTAGTACTCTTATGGGTAGATTTTAAGTGAATAAGTGGGCATATTAAAATACAAGCTATTAAATTTACTTCATAGTTAGTTTATTATTATCTTCCATGTGTATTATGTCTAAATAATATTACACGTCATTTATAATGTTATATTATTAGAGAGATAAGTAGCAAAAGTTGATGGAAAATGGGAACAAATGGTATTTTTTATATAATTTTTATACTAAAAAATAATATAATTTGCATATTTAAAATGATTAATAATTGATATATATTTATTATGTCATCATGATCGGCCCGTACGTAATCTGGTTCCCTTTCCAGCTCGATGAACAGTTTGGATTCCAAAACAATGGGGTCGGCCGCTTCGTGGTAAGCAATAGCTCGCCGATATCCTTTCCGGTAAATTAAGGAAGAGGTCCGGGCTTCCTGCGGTGAGGATGAGACCCACGTCGTGGTCCGATAACCGACAGGCTAGAAAGAGGTCTGGGCTTTCTGTGGTAAGGGTGAGAAATCCTGTGGCACTGTTCATCTAGAAGATAGTTTAAAACTGCCTGCCGACTAGGGGTATGCTAGCCAGGAAGGGTGTTAGAATTTTCTCGATGTATGGGGAGTGTCCGGATTCAGTGGAGATTATCAACCATGTTCTGTTTGAGTGCCTTAGGGCTGCTCAGGTGTAGAGGAGGGCATCTTTTCCCCTCCTGAGGCCCGGTGTTATGCTGGGGGACTATCTACGGCTCGTTAAGGATGCTACTCGATCTCCGAGCACTGTTGGTTGGAGTATTGCTGCTTTTTATTTAGCTTATCACATTTGGCTGGACAGAAATGATAGAGTCTTCGAGGACAGGAGGGCACCCCTGATGTCTGTAGTAGAGCGGGCTTTTCGTCAGGTTGTGGAGATCATTAAGGTTACTGGACCTAATTCATGTGAGTTGGCTAGGGACATTTGGGACCCCCTCTTCGCTGTTACAGTGCCCAGGTTTACTTTTGTCTCTTGGGAGCCCCAACCCCCTGGCCGCCGGGGGTGGGAGTGTGAGTGTGGCATTTGTGATCAGAGACCACTACTCCAAGCTGCTTGCCGTGGGGGGATGTCATTCCTTCAAGACTTTAGTTTTTGGGGCGGAGCTCAGGGCTGCATAGGAAGGGCTCTCATATGCGAGACATGTATTTGATGCCGACTGTATCATCCTAGAGGGAGACTCAGTTGTGTTGGTACATCGTTTACGAAAGGAGGGGTGGGGGGATGAGCACCCGCTCCTAGGTGATACACGACACATGCTGCGGGAGTGCCGTGTTGCCCAGGTCAGGCACGTCTTTCGGAAGGCGAACCGAGCTGCGGATTGAGTCGCCTCGTTTGTTGCTCATCATTTTGGAGATTTTCTGTGGATCCGGTAGTCATTTATTTTTTTTACTTTTTGTAGTCTTCTTGATAGTGATGTAGTTAGTTGTACTCATATGAAAGCAGCCGTTTTATCCAAAAAAAAAAAAAAAAAAAAAAAAAAAAAAAAATCTTGTGGCGAGGGTGAGACCAACGTTGCGGTCTGGGCTTTCCGTGGCAAGGGTGAGACAGCATACCTTGTGGAGTTGGCATATTTGAACCGGGCAAGTCGGGGTCAGGGCCGGAATCATCCCTGCCCTTTCGCGCACCAAGCTCGATATGCCAGCCCCCTCTCGCGCCTCATTAAAAGGAGATCTTTGTGATCAGAGGATTGGGGGCGGGGGGATCCTATCGGGGTTGTATCTTTCGTTCGAGAGAAGGATTCACCTTCCTTCGCGCGGATCCACCGTTGGATCACCCGCCTCTCAGATCTCAAAGCGATCCGTACTCCATCGTTTTCTGCCTGCACAGCTCTTAAAGCCAACGGTCGATTCGCACGAAGGGTGCACCCGACCGGGGGCATCTGCACAGCACTTTGGGGCAGGTGTCAACTGTCAGTGAAAAAAATGAGAGAGAGAAAAAGGGTAAGAATAGTTATAAGGAGATAGAGCCGGAGCAGGAGCCACTTGCTGAAAGAGCGCCAGGACTAGCAGTCCATCTATTTGCTCTCTGATCCCACCGAGGCGTTGAGCCGTCTCCACTTCCTGCTGCCCCCTCCATCGCAATCGACTCTTAATCTCAGATAGGCGGGTCTTATAATTTCCATCTTCGTCCGTCGATCCGGCGATGGAAGGGGAAGGGGAAGGGGAAGGGGAAGGGAGAGGAGCGGTGGCTGTGGGGGCGGTGGTGGGAGAGCAGTATTGCAGCGAAGAGGAGCGGGAGCTGACGGTGCGGAAGACGTCCCTCTTCTTTCCGGGGGACGGGTTCGCCGCCTACGACCCCCAGACCGGGGAGATGGTATTCCGTGTAGACACATACGGCCGGGGACCCGCCCTTGCCGACCAGCTCGTCCTCATGGATACCCCCGGCGCCTCCATCCTTACCTTCCGACGCAAGGTAAAGTTTCTCCGCCGCGCCGCCTCTTCTTCCCAATACAATCCCCTCTCTCTCTCTCTCTCTTCCTTCCAGCTTCCTTTTATATTAATTATTATTACTATTTACTTATTTATTATTATTATTACTATTTTTTTGTTGTTATTGTTATTTTTATTATTATTTCATCAAATAATAAACAAGAGGGGGGAAGCAAGTGAGGATTAATTGTGGATGTTCCATCCGTGATGGATGGGGGATTGCGCAGTGGCCGAGCCTGCACCAGCGGTGGGAGGGCTTCCTGGGTGAGCGGAGTGAGGGGCAGGAACCGCTGTTCACCGTGAGGAGGTCATCCATCTTCGGCGGCGACCGAGGCGATGTGGCGGTAGAGGTGCACGGCGTTGGCGGGACGTACCGGATCGAGGGTTCCTTCGCCCAGCGCTGTTGCCGGGTGCTGCACGAGGGCCGCGGCGGAGGGGGAGAGAGAGGAGGGGTGGAGGTGGTGGTGGCGGAGATCAAGCGCAAAGTGGATGCGTGCGCCCACGTGGTGCTGGGAAGGGACGTGTTTCGCCTCTGCCTGCGGCCCCGTTTCGACGCGGCCTTCGCGATGGGCCTCGTCCTCGTCCTCGACCAGATCTGCCGCGACGACGAGGAAGACGACATCTCCCCTGCCGACCGCGACGATATCCAGGGCGCCGACAGCCACGCCGACGGGGATGCCCACCACTCATAACCTCTCTTCTTCTGTACCAGTTAATTGACACTACTCTTTCCACCTCTCTCCGGTATGCTCTGCCTTTACTTTTCTTTTCTTTTCTTTTCTTGTTGTTGTTGTTGTTGTTGTTGTTGTTGATGATGATGTGGTTGTTTCTTTCCTCCACTTCTGTTCATGTTCTCCAGAACCGGGTTCCCCTCTTTGGCTCTCTCGTTTTCTCTGCGCCTCTTTTCTTACTCCGCTTTTGTAAAGCGTTATGATTCGCCGAGATGGTGGATTTTTTTGTGTCCGCACCAGACCTCCACCATCAGTTTTTTTTTTTTTTTTTGCCTTTTTCGCTTTCCTTATTTTTCTTTTTTTATTATAATAGAGTTTTTTATTATCAGTAAAAATGATATTGTTATTTTCTCTTCCAAACAGAAGGCCGTTTTCAGGCGCCGTCATCACTCGTCCACCATTTTCGTTTCACATTTTCCTTGCTCCCGGTGCATTGTTCCCGATAACGAGTACTCCCGGGCATCCGTTAAATTAGTCCTCATAATTTTAAATAAATGTCAATATATGATTGGAAGTTTATTTGAAGATTTTCATGATTTGGAACAAAAAAATTATAATTTGTATCTGCAAACCATCTCTATGATACATTTAATGCTTTATGGTGATCAAAAAAGAATGAAATAAATTGGCCATAGAGATGCAAGCTTTAAAAAAACTATAAAAAAAGCTTATGAAAAAAATGCTGGGAAGCCATGCCCCAGCGTCCGACACTTACATTCATTGGTAGAGGCAACCGCATTAGTCGAAATTTTTAAAATTTGAACCGCCGGTCAGAACTTATCTTCCGGACTGATGCCATTCCCTTATCTCTCCGGGCAAGTTTGTCCTTGGTTAGGACTCTGTTCTTGACGAGAAGCCACCGTAAAAATTTAAGTGGCATTCTGGGCTGCCTAATGGTTTTAGACCAACTGCTTTCCACCCGCCTTTTGTTGATCAAGTCGATTTAGACCACCTATTACTGAGAGATGTCCGAGCCATGGCTGAGAATGGGATGGCGATTCAAACGATGTATGTCTATCGAAAGGTCAACTAGGCGGACCATTCAGGAGGACACCTAAGAATGGATGAGGCGGAGTTGCCGAGTGCTTTTTGAAATGTTTTATTTTTTTTATTTTTTTGGCTGTATTCGTACATGTTTGGTATGATACTTCGGTTTTTAATGTAAATAAAAAAAAAAAAAAGAAGAAAGAGGAGAGAGTAGGATTTCATTGGGGAATAAGGATTGCCCACCATGCCGCGCCACCACGCTCGTCGGTAGGAGATTGCCCTCGGTTTGTTGGCATTACTTGCAAGCCTCAGCTGCCACTGATTATTAGTCCAGTGGTCTGCAGCCACCTTTGCTCTAGGATTGGCCACGGCATCAAGGAGTATGGGGAATAAGGATTCCATTGGTAGATCCATGAGCCATCTATCTCTCCAGAAGTTGGCCAGTCTCCCATCGCCAATGGTAAATTTCATGCCAAGAACAAAGATTTCTGCTGCCTTGGTCATGCCTTTCTAAAATTATGACCCTCGTCAGGCGATAACACTCACAAAGCCCATCTGCTGAGCCAACTGTGGAACGAGTGCCCTCCGTATTCCCCCTATCAAGATGCAATGTTATGGGAATGATTAGGCAATTTTGTAGGGACTGTGCTTCAAGCTTGTGTTCTCGTCCTCATTCATATTTCCCCTCTTATACTAATTTTGATCTTGGTATAATTTTATTTATAATTTTTTTTGGAAACTTTCGACGGACGTTCTATGACTTTTACTTTTTGGGTTGCATTTGTAGCCTACGAGTATGGTTTTTAATTTTGTTTACGCCTTTTCTTTTTTTTTAAAAAAAATATTTTTAATTATTTTAATAAATTTCAGATGGAGCTTTTTCTTTCTTTTTTTCTTTTTAGAAAAAGCAGCAACTGTATTCGCTAGCCAAGGTTAATTATCATCCTATTGTACAGCTAGGTTAGACTGTTTCACAAGCAGAAGTTATTGTCAATTGCCAACCAGTTTGGTTTTTTTAACTTTTTATCGGGAGAAAAATTTTGATTTGCAAATATCGTGCCAAAACTAGGATAATCATGAGTCTGATGATGTGTTTTGGAAGATATAATATCCTACTCTCAGAATATTAACTTAGTGGTACACTAGGCCAATAATATGCCGCCATGTGCACACCGAGTGCTCCGCCCCTTCTTGGTTTTATCGCTTGCATCGTGTGTCGCCACTAAGAGGTAGCATTGGTTGTTCGTGAGAGGCATCACCATTGATAGGATGTGTTGTTGGAAATTGGACCCGAGGGCAACCAGTGGCTGAGAAGAAGGAGCTTCGGCGAGAGTTGGCGGGTGGTGTTCCATCGGCGGGCGGCGTCCTCCATGGGCCTGCAAAAAGCCGGTGGCCGGGGTTTCCGGCGTCGGTCCTTCGATGCCTAAATCAGAGGGGGCAAACGTATAAGAGAAAATATATGTCCAGAGTTCCAGCGTCCAACCCCCTCTAAGATGGGAGGGTTCCCCTTTTATAGAGGGGTACTAAATTACCTGTGATATGACGGGGCGAAGTTACCGTATGATTGAGCATGTCGTATGAATTAATGCACGATCGTGTGAATTAATGCCTTGCCGTAGGAGATCAGACCGGAGCCAAGGAGTTGTAATGGCTGATCAGACGCAGCCGAGCAGATTTGCCGTGGAGGGCTTGAAATTCGTAGATAGCAGGAGCCATGTGCATTAATTGTTGAGTAAGCCGGAGGTCTGCAGAGACCATGCGCATTAATTGTTGAGTAAGCCGGAGGTCTGCAGAGATCATGCGCATTAATTGTTGAGTAAGCCGGAAGTCTACAGAGACCATGCGCATTAATTGTTAGCGGCAGTGGCAGGGCATGATCTTTGGTCGAGCTGCAGAAGGATGTGACCGCGGTGGGTGGATGGTGAGGTCGGGCTTTCGAGGTTGGGCGCCAGGTCGGGCATTTTGAGGTCGAGCGTCTGGTCGGGCGTCCGAGGTCAAGCGCTTGGTCGGGCGTCCGAGATAGGGCGTTTCCGAGGTCGGGCGCTTCTGATCACGTGCTGGCGATGTACTCACGTGCTTTGAGGCGATTTACATTCCCCCAACACTACCCCCGACTTCCGAGTTTGAGCCGTTTTGCGAGCTCGGGCTCGGGAAGTTGTTGCCTTTATTGCATTAGTGGTTGCCAGTGAGCCTTAAGTTATTCCGACGTTCCGTGCGTTTCGGGGCATCTTTAATGAGAGGAGATGGGGCGACGCCCTTTCATCCTTTGAGGTCGCCTCGTGTAGTTGGCTCATGATGAGGCTCCGAGGTCCGATGGGACACTGCCTTGATTCTGTATTCGAAGCGTCGATTCAGGTTAAATATGTCGCTTCGGTTTTCGGGGTCGACATGTGGCACGATCTGGACAGAAGGCGGGATCCAGTTCCGCCGATCTGGGCTGTCGGGAGGGTCTATATAAACTCCTTACTTTAGCCCTAGAAAGGTCTCGCTTGGCCGCCTGTTGTTGCTGCTCCCCCTTTTTCCTCCGTTTCTATTCTTCTTCATCACTGTAACCGAGTCTTTTCGGCGGTGCCCCGGGGCGATTTCCGGCGATCCCCCTTGTAGGTCATCTCCCCACGTTAGCTAGGGGGTTCCTTTTCTTCTTCTTTTTTGCTTTTCTTCGTCTTTTTCCTCTTGCCCTCCTTTCCAAAATGGGTTCTGGTCTGAATGAGGTCGGGTCCAGTCTGTTGGAGGAGGAGCTAGAGCTGATCCGTTTTTGGTTCTTTTTTCGGCCCGGGTTTCATCTCGAACCTGCGGGGCCGGAGGACCGGATGACGCAACCACCTCCAGGCCAGATCGGAGTGCATGTTGAGACACTTTGGGCCAGCCTGCGGTTCCCTCTCCATGGGTTTGTGAACGACTTGCTGGTGGAGTACTAACTCGTCCCAGCACAGCTCGCTCCGAACTCATGGAGGACCATTGTCGGGTTTTTGTCCCTTTGCCTTGCGCTCGAGATCTCGACTTTGGTGAGCGTCTTCTGCCGGTGTTACTTGTTAAAGACGAACCTGGCGGACGGAGAGTGGCTATACTTCGCCTTTCGGGGCGGTATGTCACTTTTTCGAGGTGCTCCTTCCTCTGTCCATGAGTGGAAGGGGAAGTTTTTCTTCCTTGCGTCCGAGGTATCATGGGAATTTGACCCGAGGTGGGGGCATCCCCGGCAGAAGGCCCTCAATAGGCTCTCCCAGCTTACAGCAGACGAGCAGAGGGTTCTTGACGCTCTGCGCGGTCTCGGGAGGGACATCAATCTGACCGACCTCCTAAGCGAGGAGGCCTTGGTGAACGTCGGCTTGAGCTCGGCGCGTCCCGAGGGTAAGAGCGGTCGCATTGTTCTGTCTTTTGCCTTATTCATTTCTTTCTTTCTTCTCTTACTTAAAATTTTTCTTCTTTTCTTTGTTTCAGATATTTCCCACATGCCGACCAGCAACACATCTCTCTTCTCCTGACTGAAGAGGAGGGCAGCCGAGGCCGGCGGGGTTTTTTCCGAGCCCCGAAAGAGGGCCAGGTCGGCTGCTACTTCTGCCCCTGCCGAGGTGAGGGGCTCTGTGGCCGGAGCGTTGGGGTCTGCCCGGGAGAGGTCCCCAGCCACCGAGCGTGCAAGCTCGGGTTCTGGGGGAGCGTCGGATTCGGCGCCTCCAACCTGCCCCACCCCCATCTCTCAACGGGCAGGTTGGCCAGTTGTCTGTCTGCGACGCTCGAGGCCCGAGCCGAGCAAGGGCCCCGGGGTCCCGAGCGCGTCCCGCCCCGTCATCACGAGCTCGGGCGGGCCGAGTTCTTTGGGGGCCGGAGGACGCTCTGGGAGGGAGTCGGCCGACCCAGAGTCCCCGATCCATGAGGGCAGCTCGGCCCTCCGGGACAGCGATGTCGCGCGCGCAGTATTCCGCCGCGTGATGCTCCCGGCCTACCGGGCCGAGTTCCGAGCCCTCGGGCTTGAAGAAGTTGTCGATCAGACATACCGCAACACTGTTCGGATAAGCTACCTTCTCATTTTGTCTTTAGTCATCGGTATTTCCTTCATTTTTATTTATCATTGTTTTTCCTGCAGCATATCCATGAAATCGATACTCTGGTATTCATTACCTCGGAATGCCAGAATGAGTCTCGGCGATTCCAAAGACAACTAGAGTCGGCCGAGAAGAGGCTTGCCGAATCAGAGGCCGTGTTGGCGGAAGCCATTGCGCGGAGGGAGGCCACCGAGGCCGGGCGGCGAGCGGTCGTCAGCGAGCTCGAAGAGGAGAGGGCCGTGCATGCTTTGGCGAGATCGGAGCTGCGCGCCTCCGAGGCGCGTCTTGCTGAGGCTTGCTCTGAAGCCACCGGCCATAAGTACGAGGGCGGAGTTCTCCGCCTGAAGGTCGAGCAGCTCGACGCCCGAGAGAAGAGGGCACTCGAGCAAGCCCAAAATGCTGTAGAGCTCTTCAAGGAGTCGGAAGAGTTTCGCGACATGCTAGAGGAGGAGACCATGGACGAGTTCCTCCAGAGCTTCGAAAATTTTCGGAGGCGGATGGCGCAATTCTGCCCCCAGCTCGACCTTTCGGGGATCCGGACAAGATCAAGGGTCGGCGAGGAGAGCGAGTTTGACCTGCCCTCGACACTTGAGGACGAGAAAGAGGCCGCCGAGACCGAGGTCGAGGGAGAGGTCGCCGAGGCCGATTGATCGGCTCAAGTGGCTCCCACTAGGGAGGTTACCGGGGGAGTTCCCGAGACTGCTGGCAGAGCTTCATCTGAGCCCGCCGCGGAAGGTCCCGAGTCGATTCCTGCCGAGGACCCCCAGGTGATCATCGTGGACGATCCCGGTACCGATGAAGCCGCAGCCTCCTAAGACTTGTTATCTTTTTTTGTCTTTTCCTTTTGTTCTTCTTTTGTTGTCCCACCCAAGCCCAGCCGCCCCTGGGAAAGCCTCGGGTAATTCATCAATTGTTTCAGCTCTCGAGAGCAGGATGCCGGCCGAGATGGAGCTGGGAGCCAACCCGTTGCAACATATGTCGGGGAGGCCTCCGTTGATTGTGTACGAACAAAATACGAGTCCCGCATCTTCCTTTTGTTCGGTATATCCATGAAATAATTGTTGCTGTTCCTCTGAGGTTGTAAGCGAGGTCGGCCTCCAAACTCGTCATACGACCGATCCTCAATTTTGTACTTTAGCCTTCGAGCTTTTATTAAAGAAATGACTTCTTTGGATAGATTTGTGCTTGCCTCTCTTTCTCTTTTTTGCGCAATAAGTAAGCTTTTACATTGATCGTTCGAGTTGAATTCTTTCCAGCGAATTCCTCTTGGCTAAGCTCATAGACTCAGGTTCCGATCTCTCATAGGCTTAGGTTCCGATCGTGTTTGCTAAGCTGTTAAGCTTAGCTCTGATAAGGATTGCGTTTGGGCTCCGGGCTTAGTACTTAGTGTGGCCCAGAGATGGTCACCCAAGAGGGGGGTGAATTGGGTGTTTTAAAACTTTTTGTCTAATTAAAACAAAACACACAAGTGTATGTGCAAAGGTGAAGCTAAAGTTGCAACCACAATCAAACACAAACACACAAAGATTTATAGTGGTTCGGAGCTTCCACTGCTCCTACATCCACTCCCCAAACACCTTTGGGAATTTTCACTATAATCAGCGATCACAGTCCAGTAGTTTTGCGAGTGCACTACCCAACTCGTTGTTTTACCCCGGGCTAACAACGAACGCTACAATCCCCCAATTTAACCTAGGCTTGGGACGCCTATCCCTTGTTCCAAGTCCCTTGACTGGAACAAGCACAATAATCAAATGTTTTACAAAGATTTGAAAGCTCTTATGAAAGCAAATATATCAATGAAAAACAACAAAACCGGAAGAACCCTTTTTGCCGTTGGAAGCGTGGGTGATGGTGGTTCTTCCGATGTGGATCACGTTGGCTTGAATGCTAGCTTTGAATGCCGAGTGGGAGTGAGTAGTTGAGCACGAAATCAGATGGAAAAGCTTGAATGCACTTGATTTCTTCTCTTGAAAGCACTAACTCCCTTGAACCTCTTTCTCTTTCTTCTCTCTTGAATGATCTTGTGTTTGGTTTGTTAGCAGTTTTAAAGGCACCTAAAAGCTCCCTTTTATAGCCCTACAAGCAATAGATCCGTTAGACACAAAGAAATGACCGTTTGAAATTCAAACAAACCTGCAAAAGTGTGTCAGTCGCGTCCCAGGCGCTCCGGAGACGTCTCCGCTTCAACGCGAGACGTCTCGGCTGTATAAAAATTCTTTTGACGATGTTTGGAGTCGACTCGGCGCTTTACGGGGACGTCTCTGAAGAAGAACAGCTTGAATGCTTGTTTTTCTGTTTTTCTGAGAGAGTCGGCTCGGCACTTTACGGGGACGTCTCGGGATGTTTGCGCTTTTTGCATGGGGACGACTCCGCGACGTCGGGGACGACTCCGCAGTTTTCACCGAAAAACAAGTCCTCTGGAATCCCCTGAGAGAGTCGACTCCGCGCTTTCTGGGGACGTCTCAGGAAGTTTGCTTTTTATGCGTGGGGACGACTCCGCGTCCTTCGGAGACGACTCGCGCGCATCCCTTGAAATCGGCCTTTCTGCCGTCTCTGAGAGAGTCAACTCCGCAGAGTCGGGAGTCGACTCCAACCCTGCGAGACGCCTCGCCAGGTGCCGGGGACGTCTCCAGACGTGCCAATTCATCCTCTTCGTGCCAGAGACGTCTCTGGGACAAACCAGAGACGTCTCGGCTGTCCCTAATCTGTTTTCTTCATCTCAAAAAAATCTTCAAAAAATCCTTGAAAAATATGGGAACATGCCTTGACAATTCTTAACAATATTCTTAGTTAAACACCTGAAATCCTCAAATAAATTGTTAATATAAAGGAAATTATACTCTAGTGTTTTGTATTCATCAAAATCCATTAGGGGGTCAACAATCTCCCCCTTTTTGATGATGACAAAACACTGAGTATATGCAAAATTCGAAATTTAAACATATACACAGTATTTGATCAGATGTACAAGTATTGTGTTTTGGTTAGAGCTAGATACAGTGTGCATAATTCAATATAGTCAACTTTCAGTTCTATCCTTATGCATAAGTATTGATCTTAGTAGCTCTTGAGCAATTTTGGCATATCAACTGAATTTGAATCAAGTTAAAATGTAAATTAATGAAATATTGATGCTAAAGACAATTGAAAGCTAAATACTTTTTGACTCCCCCTTTCTTTTCCAGAAGGGCAATTGTCTTAAAGCCAATATTCTTCAATTTTATCTTTTCTTAATCCAACTTTTAAGTATTAGTGTAAACTTTGTATTTTGCATTCCATATATTGGTTCTATTCCATATATTGGTTCTACTCCCCCTTTTTGTCATCAATAATGAAGGGGACAAATTTTCCTTAGGTACCTAAAACGCAATTCCTATTAGAATTCAGCATATTACCATGAATCACTCAAGGATATTCAAGTTATGCTCCCTCTTTCCAAGTTATTTCTATTAATGAATTCAGCATTCATTTCACTCCCCCTTTGTTTTGGAATTCATTTCAGACCTTTCAAATGCAGTTATTACAGGTTGTGCTCCCCCTTTTTCATATGCATTGTAAAGTTGGGAAAGGAGTAATATTATTGCACATTGTTAAGTTTGATCATTCAAAGCATCAGAATTAGAAACATACACAGAGTTTGATACCACAGAATTAGAAATATACACAAAGTTTCAAAAAGAAAGGTATGACCTTCATATTGTATTACAATCATTTGAAGTCATTACAAGTATTGATGGCTAATACAAAAGAAGTTTCAAATAAGCCTAGGGTTTTACAAAAAGATGAACCCTAGATGTCTACAAAATGTCCCTCACCGGCGACCACGCTCAATAGCCCCAGCAGCAGCCTCTATAAACCCAGTTATTGCATCCATTAGGGTTTTAAATTGATTTCCCTGAGACTGATTGAAGGCTGTCACTAGTGCTTCAAATTCATGAGTTGCCCTTTCAATTCTTCCTCTAAGTTGGGCAGCCACAGTGCCCACATTGCCTCCAGGGCTCGTCAACTCTTGAAGACCATCCGATATGATCTTCAATTCAGCCTGTATCTCAATTGATCTTAAGGTTTGGCTTGTTCCCACATGAACCAATTCTGACGTTGTAGCTTCTATCTGAGCTTTGATTTCCTTCAATTCTTGTAGGAGTGCTTCATGTGAGGTACGGATGGGAGCTAACTCAGCAGAGACTATTGATCTCATCTCTTCCCTCATCTGCTGGCATATCACAGATGCTAGGGTGTGCATCTGCTCATCTGATAGGGACAGTGATCCACTGACTGGAGGAGGAGGCACTGAGGTGGATGGTCCAGCCGAGCTGGAAGGTACATCAGGAAAGGCCATAGGGCTATGTGGAGGAGAGAGGTGGTCAGGCTCCTGATGTGGGATCTCAGGCTCTATGGTTTGGGATTTTCTTTTAGGGGCCTTAACCCAAGACCCGTCTTTTTTGTGAAACTCCATCCTATGTAATGTGCTCTCATTGTAGTAGTCAGTGTTTCTCAAAGATTTTTCTGGCTCATTTTCAGGAATTGGAACCTTAAAATGTCTGAACAGTAGGGTGAAAACCATCCCATATGGTATGCTAAATCTGGAATACCTATGACATATGGAGATGTAGTTCAACATGAGCCTAGGGAGGTTTAGGGGAATCCCTAGCAAGATATGGTGCATAATAGCTAAGTCTCGCTCCGAAACGAAATCGAAGCGACCGGTTTTTGGAAACAAGACCCGGTTAACTATGCTCAAAAGCAATCTCATTTCGGCATTGAGGTCTTGGGACTTAACTATGTCAAGAGGGCCGCAGTCCTCTCTTCCTAAAAGTAGGTTTAGGGCAATCTCCCTTTGGGGATGTGAGGTCGGAGCCTCACCGTATTTGGGGATTTGTAACAAGTTAGATAGGATGTCCTCATTGATTTCTATCAATGTGCCTCGGACATATCCGGTGTACCCCGAGTCCCCTAAGGCCATATTGCTAAACATTTCTCTCACTAGGCCTGGATATGTTGACATATTTAGGGAACATAGGTGTTCCCAACCTTGGGCACGGAGTCTCTCTCCAATAGAGAACCCCTCACTAGTTAGAAACTGGAAATCTATATATCTACCTGTGGTTACTGTGCGATTTGCACAGGAGAGGGTCACGGTTGGCGGAGCAACCGGAGGAGGCGGCGCGGAGGGCTCTTCCCTCCGTTCCTCGTCGTCGTTTGCTACTCTAGGACGACTCCCACCCGTTCGCCTAGCTTTCTTAGGTGCCATGGATTGAAAATCTAGGGAAATG
Source organism: Phoenix dactylifera (assembly GCF_051530095.1). Classification (NCBI taxonomy): domain Eukaryota; kingdom Viridiplantae; phylum Streptophyta; class Magnoliopsida; order Arecales; family Arecaceae; genus Phoenix; species Phoenix dactylifera. Next base: position 76,053,324 of record NC_143190.1, read on the forward strand.
GGGAGAGATTTTGGTTCGGTTTGTGGTGGAGAGAAAATGGAGGCTAGGGTTTGTGTTTTCGTTGGGGACGAAAGAAGGTAGCTCGGGTCGGCTCGAGCTGTTTCGACCTAATTTAAAAACTTTCATTCGGTCCCCGAGACGTCTCCGCGACTAATACGAGACGTCTCGCCGGGGGGACGTCTCTGTGATTTTTCAGAGACGTCTCCGGCACTGAAAAATTTCACAATGATTTCTATCTTTTTCCAATTTATTTTATTCAACCACAATAATCAGCGTGATTTCTTTTGGTGAATATAGAGTGAGTTTGCTTGTGATCCTTCCCTTCAATAATACATCCTATAAAAGTTTGATAATGATTTTTTGAATTATCAATATTGAAATGAGGAATGTTTGACCAAATTTCGAATGCCTATGAAATAGGCTCTGAAAATATCTCCATGAAGAGTCCAAGGGAGGGTAACCATCCTCCGAAAAGTCAAACAATTCGTCATCTAACTTTGATAGATTCATGTTTTCACTTATTAGATACTAGGTTTGCTATTTGTGACCTTGAAGTGTATTATTAGTTTGAGTAGCATTCACATGTATCTCTAGAGCTTACAAAGCATTGCATTACAGGTTCAATCTATTTGCTAGGATCATACAAGCACAAAGCATTCCTGAAAAAATTGAACCTATCTTTACAAAGGGGCTTTGTAAAGATATCGGCCAATTGATTTTCAGTACATACATACTCAATCATCACATCATTTTTCAGCACATGATCCCTTATAAAGTGATGCCTAATCTCTATGTGTTTTGATTTAGAGTGTTGAACAGGATTTTTTGTTAAATTAATTGCACTTATATTATCACATCTAATTGGTAAGTTGTCCATTTTGATACCGAAATCTTCAAGTTGTTGCTTAATCCAAAGAACTTGGGCACAACAGCTTCCAGCTGCAATGTACTCAGCCTCAGCTGTGGACAAGGCAACTGAATTCTGTTTCTTGCTAAACCAAGAAACCAAATTAGCACCCAAGAATTGACATGTGCCACTTGTGCTTTTTCTGTCGAGTTTGCACCCGGCAAAATCAGCATCGAAATAAGCAATTAAATTTATATCAGATTGTTTAGAATACCGTAAGCCTGCATTAGATGTCCCTACTAGATATCTGAATATTCTTTTAACAGCTTGCAAGTGTGATTCCTTAGGACATGCTTGGTATCTAGCACACATGCAAATACTGAATAATATGTCTGGTCTACTAGCAGTAAGGTAAAGTAAAGAACCTATCATACCTCTGTGCAATTTGCATTCTATACTTTTACCTTTTTCATCTTTGTCAAGCTTGCAACTTGAGCCCATGGGTGTGCTGATTTCCTTTGCATCCTTCATCTTGAACTTTTCCAACATTTCCTTGATGTATTTGGACTGACTGATGAAGATGTCTTCCTCTGATTGTTTTATTTGTAGCCCAAGGAAGAAGTTAAGCTCACCCATCATGCTCATTTCAAATTCTCCCTGCATAAGCTTAGCAAACTCTTGACAAAGACTATCATTAGTAGCACCAAAAATTATATCATCCACATAAATTTGCACAAGCAATAAGTCATTCCCTTTTCTTTTAATGAAGAGGGTTTTGTCTACATTTTCTCTCTTAAACTTATTTTCAATTAGGAAATTACTTAATCTTTCATACCATGCCCTAGGGGCTTGCTTAAGTCCATACAATGCTTTATGCAATTTAAAAACATAATCTGGATGTAAGTGGTTCTCAAAACCTGGAGGTTGTCCTATATAAACTTCCTCCATTATATAACCATTTAAAAAGGCACTTTTTACATCCATTTGATAGAGTTTGAAATCCATGAAGCATGCATATGCCAAAAGTAGTCTAATAGCCTCTAACCTAGCAACAGGAGCAAAAGTTTCATCAAAATCTATTCCTTCCTCCTGATTATATCCTTTGGCTACTAGCCTAGCTTTGTTTCTTATTACTATTCCATCTTCATCTAGTTTATTTCTATATACCCACTTGGTGCCTATAATTGAAACATTAGGGGGTCTTTTCATTAGAGTCCAAACTTGATTTCGTTCAAATTGGTTTAATTCCTCTTGATAGCATTCATCCAATTTTCATCTTTTTCGGCTTCTTCTAGTGATTTAGGCTCTATTTGTGAAACGAATGCAAGATAATTACTAGTGTTTCTTAAAGAGGATCTTGTCCTTATCCCTTGTGAAGGATCACCAAGGATTAGATCCCTTGGATGACCATGTGCATACCTCCATTCCTTAGGAAGATCTTGATTTCTCGCTGGAGGTTGATCTTCTTCATCTTGCTGAATTGTATCTTTTTTGATTTCATCCTCATGTTGTTTGTCTTGTATGGAGAATTCCTTCATTCTGTCTTCAAGTTACCTGCATCACCATCTTCTTCTTTTCTAGAAGAATCTCCATTAGCTTCATCAAATACAACATGAATGGATTCTTCAACAACGAGAGTTCTCTTATTGAAGATCCTGTATGCTCTACTAGATGAGGAATAACCTAAGAAGATCCCCTCATCTGATTTAGCACTAAATTTACTTAGATTGTCCTTTTCATTGTTTAAAATAAAGCAGCGACAACCAAAAACATGAAAATAGCTTATATTAGGCTTCTTATTTTTCAACAACTCATAAGGTGTTTTCTTTAAGATAGATCTAACTAAAGCACGGTTTAAAATATGACATGCAGTATTTATTGCTTTAGCCCAAAAGTACTTTGGTAGATCCGATTCGCACAACATGGTACGAGCCATATCTGCTAGTGTGCGATTTTTTCTTTCTACCACCCCATTTTGTTGGGGTGTCCTAGGGGCCGAGAAATTGTGATTGATACCGTTTTCTTCACAAAATTTTTCAAAATGCTGATTTTCAAACTCGATACCATGATCACTCCTATTTGCTCTTAGTTTTAGATTAAGTTCATTCGAAATCCTATTATGAAACTTGATGAAAGCGGGAAAGGACTCATCTTTGTGTGCAAGAAATGAAACCCATGTAAAACGTGAAAAATCATCAACAATTACAAGACCAAACTTCTTACCCCCTAGACTAGCAGTTCTAGTGGGTCCAAATAAATCCATGTGAATTAGTTCTAGGGGTTTTGATGTTGAGACTATGTTCTTAGACTTGAAGGAACTTCTTGTCTGTTTTTCTAGTTGACATGCAGCACAAATTTTGTTCTTTTCAAAGTCTATTTTTGGTAGTCCTTTGACTAGATCTTTTGTAATCAATTTAGAAATTAAATCCATGCTAGCATGCCCTAACCTACGATGCCATAACCAGCTAGTCTCATTGACTTTGGCATCCATGGCTACAAGACATTGGCCATCCTTCATGGTGAGATCATCAAGATCTACCATATAAACATTTCCACGCCTATGTCCCGTAAGTATGATCTCATTGTCAACTGGACTACTAATTATGCATAGTGAAGATTCAAAAGACACTTTAAAGCCCTTGTCACAAAATTGACTTATACTTAATAAATTACGTTTTAATCCATTAACTAACAATACATTGTCAATAAATGAGGAGGGTGATATGGAGATTTTACCAACGCCAATGATTTGACCTTTAGCATTGTCTCCAAATGTGACTACTCCTCCTTCTTTTGATTTCAAGGTGACGAAAAGGCTCTTGTCACCGGTCATGTGCCTTGAGCAACCACTATCAAGATATCACATTCTCTTTTTACTCCCGGCTGCAAGGCATACCTGCAAAATAATCATGTGAAGCTCTTAGGTACCCAAGTTTTCTTGGGTCCTTCTTGGTTAGTGTAGTTGGTTCTCTTAGGCACCCACATTTTAGTTGTGTTTTTACTCTTTACAAATGTATTCTTGTTAGTTTGAATCTTTCTTTGAATGCAAGAATAGACTTTGTGTCCACTTTTCCCACAATGAAAGCATGTAGGTTTTTCAGTTTTGATATCTTTTGCTTTCACAAAAAAATTCTTTAGATATTTTTGTTGTTTGCTAGTTTTGTATCCTAATCCAGCTTTATTAAAAACAACTCTTTGATTGGATAGAATAAGATTTAATTTTTCAAAGCTATGTGTAAATTTTTCCACAATTGGCTTGTACTTATGTACCTCATTTTTAAGATCCAAATTTTCTTTAGCCAATTCTTCCTTATCATTTTTAAGGGATTCAACATTTTGTGCAAGTGAGGTATTACTATTGAGTAGGAATTTAACTTTTAGATTTAATTCCTTAATGAATGTTTTTGCCGTTTCATTTTCAATGCTAAGTTTTGAATTTTTATTCTCTAGGTCAATGGTGTTAACATTTTCAAAGCTCTCCTTCTCAATCAATAGGTTTTTAATGTCATCCTTTAGTTTTTGATTGGAGGCCTTTAATTCTTTATTTTTGCTCCTAACATACTACAATCACTCATGAGCTCTTGGAAGGCTTCATATAATTCTTCTAAAGTAAAATCTGTAGTTGAGCTTTGACATACCTCATCGTCGTCGAATGCCATGAAACACAAGTTGGCGGTCTCTTCCTTCTCTTCCTCGGAGGAGGATGTGTCACTATCATCCCAAGTTGCTTTCAACGCCTTCTTCTTCTTCTTTCCATAGTGCTTCTTCTGTTGAGGGCATTCGGAGCGGATGTGTCCCGGTCTCTTGCAATCATAACATATGATTGGGTCTCTTTCTTTTTCTTTTTCCTTTTTCCAATCATTTCTCCCTCCAAACTTCTTTCTTGGGAAGGGTTTCTTTCTTCTCATGAATTTTTTGAACTTCCTTACTATTAAACCCAAGTCTTCATCTTCACTTTCTTCTTCACTCTCACTGCTTTCTTCTTCACAAACACTTGAAGTACCCTTGAGTGCGATTGTCTTCTTCTTTAGTACATCTTCTTCATGTTGCTTCATTGTGAGCTCATGCGTCATCAATGAGCCCAATAGTTGTTCAAGTGCCAATGTGTTGAGGTTTTTAGCTTCTACGATCGCCGTGACCTTCGCTTCCCAAGCTTTTGGCAAGGACCTGAGAATTTTACTCACAAGTTCTGGGTTAGTGTAAGATTTACCCAAATTCTTTAGACCATTTATTATATCAGTGAAGCGTGTGAACATGCATGATATAGTTTTGTTGGGTTCCATCTTAAATAACTCATATTTGTGAACTAGAATGTTCACTTTAGACTCTTTGACTTGATTGGTACCCTCGTGGGCACCTTCAAGCCTATCCCATATTTCCTTGGCAGAACTACAGGTGGAGACTCTATTGAACTCATTTACATCTAGAGCACAAAATAATGAGTTCATGGCTCTATCATTGAGTTGAACCATCCTACTATCATTCTCATCCCAATCCTCTTCAGGTTTGGGAACTTGAATGCCATTAACTATGTGATATGGTTTGTGTGGTCCTTTGATTATGACCCTCCACAAGGCATAATCTTGTGCTTGAATAAAAATTCTCATTCTAGTCTTCCAATAGGAATAATTTGTCCCATTGAAGAGTGGAGGTCTATTGGTAGCCTGCCCCTCAGCAGGAACATTGTTGAAGGGTGTTGCCATCTTGATCTTTGTCAAAGACGGTTAGGTCTTCAAGAAATATACAGAGCACCTGCTCTGATACCACTTGTGGCCCAGAGATGGTCACCCAAGAGGGGGGTGAATTGGGTGTTTTAAAACTTTTTGTCTAATTAAAACAAAACACACAAGTGTATGTGCAAAGGTGAAGCTAAAGTTGCAACCACAATCAAACACAAACACACAAAGATTTATAGTGGTTCGGAGCTTCCACTGCTCCTACATCCACTTTCCAAACACCTTTGGAAATTTCCACTATAATCAGCGATTACAGTCCGGTAGTTTTGCGAGTGCACTACCCAACTCGTTGTTTTACCCCGGGCTAACAACGAACCCTACAATCCCCCAATTTAACCTAGGCTTGGGACGCCTATTCCTTGTTCCAAGTCCCTTGACTGGAACAAGCACAATAATCAAATGTTTTACAAAGATTTGAAAGCTCTTATGAAAGCAAATATATCAATGAAAAACAACAAAACCGGAAGAACCCTTTTTGCCGTTGGAAGCGTGGGTGATGGTGGTTCTTCCAATGTGGATCACGTTGGCTTGAATGCTAGCTTTGAATGCCGAGTGGGAGTGAGTAGTTGAGCATGAAATCAGATAGGAAAGCTTGAATGCACTTGATTTCTCCTCTTGAAAGCACTAACTCCCTTGAACCTCTTTCTCTTTCTTCTCTCTTGAATGATCTTGTGTTTGGTTTGTTAGCAGTTTTAAAGGCACCTAAAAGCTCCCTTTTATAGCCCTACAAGCAATAGATCCGTTAGACACAAAGAAATGACCGTTTGAAATTCAAACAAACCTGCAAAAGTGTGTCAGTCGCGTCCCATGCGCTCCGGAGACGTCTTCGCTTCAATGCGAGACGTCTCGGCTGTATAAAAATTCTTTTGACGATATTTGGAGTCGACTCGGCGCTTTACGGGGACGTCTCTGAAGAAGAACAGCTTGAATGCTTGTTTTTCTGTTTTTCTGAGAGAGTTGGCTCGGCACTTTACGGGGACGTCTCGGGATGTTTGCGCTTTTTGCATGGGGACGACTCCGCGACGTCGGGGACGACTCCGCAGTTTTATCACCGAAAAACAAATCCTCTGGAATCCCCTGAGAGAGTCGACTCCGCGCTTTCTGGGGACGTCTCGGGAAGTTTGCTTTTTATGCGTGGGGACGACTCCGCATCCTTTGGAGACGACTCGCGCGCATCCCTTGAAATCGGCCTTTCTGCCGTCTCTGAGAGAGTCGACTCCGCAGAGTCGGGAGTCGACTCCGACCCTGCGAGACGCCTCGCCAGGTGCCGGGGACGTCTCCAGACATGCCAATTCATCCTCTTCATGCCAGAGACGTCTCTGGGACAAACCGGAGACGTCTCGGCTGTCCCTGATCTGTTTTCTTCATCTCAAAAAAATCTTCAAAAAATCCTTGAAAAATATGGGAACATGCCTTGACAATTCTTAACAATATTCTTAGTTAAACATCTGAAATCCTCAAATAAATTGTTAATATAAAGGGAATTATACTCTAGTGTTTTGTATTCATCATTAGGGGGTCAATACTTAGGAAAATTTGCTAAAATTCGCTAAGTCTTCGAGCTCGGATTCGAATCTCGCCAAGTCCTTGAGCTCGGCTACCAAATTGCCGAAGTGTCGAGCTCGGACCCCGGACCTCGAAGGGGTTTCTTTAAGTCTTTAGGTTTATCTTCCGGAAGATTTGGCCAAGTCTCCGAGCTCGGCTTTCCGGATATAAGCTTACAAAAGCTTCAGGGTCGATCCCTGAGGAGATCGTAGACCGAAGTCAAGTTATCGTCGGAGCTTTCGTGGTTGTTGGCGTCGGGTTTGTTCGGAGTATCAACAAGTAGAATCGAAACTTATAATAAGCATTCTGGCATTTTCGAGCTCAGCTAGAGTATCGTTGGGCAAAGCTCGAGGTCGCCGCTACAAGCCGTCGTCGACTTAAAAATCGGTGTCTGGGCTAGGCCGAGCCCTCATTCAAAGGGGCTTGGGAGGAGTAAAGATTGAATCGGAGATTAGTGATGAGGAAAATATGCCCGGGGTCGGGGAGACCTCGGCTTGTGGTTGACTCAAAAAAGCATCCCGACCTTGGTCGGGGGAAGTCCCGAGCTTGATCGGGATCTTGTCAGCAATATAAGTAAATAAATGTAATAGAGCAGGTGCTAAGCGGGATGTACCTCTTGCACCATTGGGGTCAGGCGCTCCATGTCGAAGCAAGCAACTTCGTTCCTCGGCCAGCTTTCGGGGGCGTTCTTTGGCCTGGGATCCGCTTCAAGGACACTGGCACATTGGGAGATGTTGCTGTCGTCGGGGATTTGCGTAGGTGTTGTTCCGTTGTCGTCGTCAAGCACCACGGAGGGTCGCAAAGGTACTACCCCATCTTTCCGAGGCCGAGGGAGCTTGGGCTCGCTGTCGACTTATCGGGGCATCTCGACCTTAGTCGAGGAGGCGCTACGGGGGGTCGCGAAGGTACTATCCCGTTGTCGATGTCGAGCGCCACGGAGGGCCGCGAAGGTACTACCCCATCTTTTCGAGGTCGAGGGAGCTTGGGTTCGCTGTCAACTTATCGGGGCATCTCGACCTTAGTCGAGGAGGCGCTACGGAGGGCCACGAAGGTACTACCCTGTTGTCGATGTCGAGCGCCACGGAGGGCCGCGAAGGTACTATCCTGTCTTTGATTTCGAGCGCCACGGAGGGCCGCGAAGGTGCTACCCCATCTTTTCGAGATCGAGGAAGCTTGGGGTCGCTATCGACTTATCGGGGCATCTCGACCTTAGTCGAGGAGGCGCTACGGGGGGCCGCGAAGGTACTATCCCGTTGTCGATGTCGAGCGCCATGGAGGGCCGCGAAGGTACTACTCCATCTTTTCGAGGTCGAGGAAGCTTGGGCTCGCTGTCGACTTATCGGGACATCTCGACTTTAGTCGAGGAGGCGCTATGGGGGGCCGCGAAGGTACTAGCCCGTTGTCGATGTCGAGTACCACGGAGGGCCACGAAGGTACTATCCCGTCTTTTCGAGGTCGAGGGAGCTTGGGCTCGCTGTCGACTTATCAGGGCATCTCAACCTTAGTCGAGGAGGCGCTACGGGGGGCCGTGAAGGTACTACCCCGTTGTCGATGTCGAGCGCCACGGAGGGCCGCGAAAGTACTACCCCGTCTTTCCGAGATCGAGGGAGCTTGGGCTCACTGTCGACTTATCGGGGCATCTCGACCTTAGTCGAGGAGGCGCTACGGGGGTCCATGAAGGTACTACTCTGTTGTCGATGTCGAGCGCCACGGAGGGCCGCGAAGGTACTATCCCGTCTTTTCGAGGTCGAGGGAGCTTGGGCTCACTGTCGACTTATCGAGGCATCCCGAACATGGCCGGGGTTTTTAAGGGAGATCGAGACCGAGCTCGATGTCGTTGCAGCGAGGTGTTCCAGGCTTGGCTGGGGCATCCGAGCTTGGTAGAGCATCCGAGCTTGGTTGGGTTTTCTGAGGATCACAAAGGTCCCAATGTCAAGAGGAGCACGAAATAGTTAAGAAAGAATTGTAAATGAATTAACATGAAGAAAGGGCGAGAATCATGTTCCCAATTGTCGAGGACCCCTTAGGGTTCTACTGGTAGTACATCCGAAGATTTTTGAAATTCCAGCTTCGTGGGATGAGGGTCCCTTCGAGAGACTCCAGCTTGTACGCTCCGGGCCGCCGGACTCGCGCGACCCGGTAGGGTCCTTCCCAATTCGGGGCTAGGTTTTCCTGCTCAGTTGGCTAGGAAGCTTCAGTTTTTCTGAGGACGAGGTCTTCCACTTTGAAAAGCTTAGCCTTGACTTTGAAGTTGTAGTACTAGGCCGTCTTCTATTGGTATCTTGCCATACGGACTCCGGCGGCTTCCCTTGTCTCTTCTACGAGGTTCAAGTTATTCCTGAGCTGAAAAGAATTGAAGTTGGCGTCGTAGTGCTCCACCCTTAAGGAGGGGAGTCCGATCTCCAAGGGGATAACAGCCTCTGTCCTTTATGCCAGGTTGAAGGGGGTCTCGCCAGTGGGTAGTCGAAATGTAGTCCGGTAGGCCCAAAGGATGTTGTATAGGTCTTCGACCCATTACCCCTTGGATCGGTCAAGCCTAGCTTTGAGCCCCTACAAGATGGTGCGATTCGTTACCTCGATTTCTCCATTTATCTGTGGATGGGCGACCGAGGTGAAGCGGTGATCGATGCCGAGTTCGGAGCATAATTTTCTGAAACGGACGTTATTGAACTGACGGCCGTTTTAGATATAAGGATGCGGGGGAGTCCAAATCTGCAGATTATTGACTTCCAAACAAAATTCCGCATCTTCTGCTCGGTGATCCGGACCACTAGTTCAGCTTCAACTCACTTGGTGAAGTAGTCGATGGAGACAACCAAAAATTTTCTCTGTCCGGTTGCCAGGAGAAATGGCCCCAGGATGTCGATTTCCCACTGGGCGAATGGCCAGAGGGCACTGATCGAGGTCAGCGGGGCCGAAGGTCGGCGCTGGATGTTGGCGTTCTGCTGGCATCGATCGCATCTTCGGACGAAGTTCGTTGCATCCTTTTGAAGTGTGGGCCAGTAATATTCTTAGTGCAAAATTTTGTGAGCCAGCGCTCGGCTTTCCAAATGGTTTCCGCAGATCCCTTTATGAACCTCTCGCATGGCATAGTCCGCCTCTGACGGACGGAGGCACCTGAGGAGAGGAGAGGTGAAGGATTTCCGGTAGAGCTTGCCTTAATATAATATGTATCGGGTGGCCAAACGCTTGATTCGGCGAGCCTCAAGCTCATCATTGGGTAGGGCTTCACTTTGTAGATAGCTGATGAGCTCGTCCATCCAGCTCGGCTCCATCTCAAGGCAGAGGGCTGGTTCGGGCTCCTCGATGCTGGGCGTTTGAAGGTATTCAAGCACCGTCGTCTTCGAGAGCTCACTCATGCGGGAAGTCGCCAGCTTCGACAATTGGTCTGCTCTCAGGTTCTCCGCCCTGGGAATATGCTGGATGTTGAAGGAGCTCAGAGTAGAGGTGAGGTCTCGCATCTTCTGCAGATATTTCTGCATCGACGACTCTCTGGCTTCAAAGTTTCCCAAAATCTGGCTCACGACCAGTTGGGAGTCACTAAAGACCTTTAGGCCCTTCACCTTCAGCTCCTTTGCCAGTTTGAGCCTGGCAATGAGGGCCTCGTATTCCACCACATTGTTGGAGGCGGGAAACTCGAAGCGCAGAGCTTGCTCTGCGACCGCCCCATCCGGGTTGGTGAGGATGAGGCCTGCTCCGCTACCCCCCGAGGTCGAGGAGCCGTCGACATGTAGAGTCCACGGTTGCCCCGGGGTCTCTTCCGCTGGTGTGGGTGCAGGCTCAGGATCGTCCGGCACGGTGCACTCCACAACGAAGTCAGCGAGTGCCTGGGTTTTGATTGCTGGCCTCGGACGGTATTCGAGGTCGAACTCCCCGAGCTCGGCTGCTCACTTTGTGATCCTCCCGGCACGATCTGACCGTTGGAGAATTTGCTTCATAGGCTGGTCGGTCAATATGGCCACTGTGTGGGCTTGAAAATAAGGCCGAAGCCTCCGAGCCAAGATGATCAGGGCGAAGATGGTTTTCTCCAATTTAGAATATCGAGTCTCAGCATCCCTCAGGACCCGGCTGGTGTAATACATTGGTTTCTGAAGTATGTTCTCTTCTTGAACCAGGACCGAGCTTACTGCAACTGGGGAGACGGCTAGGTACAAATAGAGGAGCTCACCCTGCTGGGGTTTTGTAAGTAGCAGAGGAGAAGCGAGAAGGCACCTAAGCTCTTTGAAAGCTTGTTGACATTCCTCCGACCATAAGAAATTCTTCGGCCGCTTGAGGACTGTGAAGAAGGGAAGGCATCGTTCGGCAGACCTGGAAACGAACCTTCCCAGGGCTGCGACCCGGCCAGTGAGCCGATGTACCTCCTTGACCGTCTTTGGTGGCGCCATCTCTTGCAGTGCTCGGATTTTCTCGGGGTTTGCCTCAATTCCATGCTGGATGACTACGAAGCCAAGGAATTTTTTCGAGGTGACTCCGAATGCACATTTAGCAGGGTTGAGCTTCATCCGATATTTTTTGAGGGTGGAGAAAGTCTCATTGAGGTCGGCCATATGGTCCTCCGCTGTTCGGCTCTTCACCAGCATGTCGTCTACATAGACTTCCATGTTTCGACCTATCTGGTTCTTGAAGATCCGGCTGACCAGCCTTTGGTATATTGCTCCGGCATTCTTCAACCCAAAAGGCATCACTTTATAGCAGTGGGTGCCTCCGTCGGTGATGAAGGCCGTCTTCTTTTCGTCTTTTGGCGCCATTCGAATTTGGTTGTATCCCGAGAAGGCATCCATAAATGTCAGCAACTGGTGTCCCAAGGTAGAGTCCACGAGCTGGTCGATGCTGGGGAGTGGAAAGCTATCCTTTGGGCAGGCCCTGTTCAAGTCGGTGTAGTCCACACACATGCGCCACTTCCCGTTGGCTTTTTTGAAGAGGACCACGTAGGCGAGCCAATCTGGATAGGAGACCTCTCGGATGAAGCCGGCCTCGAGAAGTTTGTCCACTTCCTCGGCCGCCGCCCGCTGTCACTCCGGGGTGGAACCCCGTTTCTTCTGCCGCACGGGCTTGCAGGTCGGTTTCACCTGAAGTCGGTGAACTATGACCTCGGGATCTATTCTCGGCATGTTGGGGGGCAACCAGGCGAAGACGTCCATGTTGGCCCGCAGGAACTCGATCAGGTGGTCTCTTTTGCGGGCGTCCAGGCCGGAGCTAACTTGCACGGTTAGCTCAGAACAGTCTTCTTGTAAGGAAATTTAGGTAAGAATCTCTCCAGGCTTTACCCGTTCTTTTTGGGGGCCGTCCCGTGCTTCCAAAGCTTCGATGGAGAGTGTCTGATCAGGTGTTAGTGTTGGGAACCCGCCCATGCCGCTGATATTTCAAAAATTAAATCAGATGGCAGCGGAATCGGCATGCACGGGTTCGACGTTCATCGCATGAACGTTGTTTCGAGACCTTTCGTAATTAGGTAAGAATTAAAACTTTAAAACTATTAGGAAGATCAAATCTTCACCTTGCGCGGGTAGATGATCACCGCAAATCTGAATTCGTGGTTTTGGAAGAGGGTTCGCTTGAAGCTGTTCAAACGTCCGGCCTCTACGGGTATCCACACGAAGCAGGATCCGATCCAAGCTCTCTATCTCACCGGGGTGCTAGCTCCCTTGCAGAGATAGCTTTGATGGCTGATGTCCTCCTTCTCAATCAACTCTTGATTGTGCTTAGAAGGAGGAAGAAGAAGGATGAAGAAGAGGAAGAAGATGATCCCCTACGCAGCCTTCTTTTGTTCCTTGCGTTGGATGAAGGAAGGGAAGGGAAGGAGGCCGCCAACACTTGGAGATCTTTTCCCTTGCTTGCGGCTGAAAACACCAAGGAAAAGAGAGGGCCACGGCTTGGAGGAAGAGAGGTTTCAATGCATAAGGGGGGCCGGCCCTAGTCCTCCTTTTAAAGGGAGTGGAGCTCCTAACAATTAGGAGCTCCATGACAACTTACCAAAGAAGAGGGCGCCGGCCCTAGCTCTTCATGTCGCCCTAGCCAAGTGAGAGGGGCTGATGTCCCTCTTACTTGGTTAACCTAATCCTCTTCCAAAGAGGATTAGGTGCCTCTCTCATGGTTTAATCCCAATCCAATTAGGATTAGCCAATTGGGTTCAATCTATGCTAGTCCTAATCCAATTAGGACTTGAATGAACCATGACTCAATTGAACTCTTCAATCCTAATCCAATTAGGAGTCATGTTGATTCATTAGATTATTAATTAATTTAGACTTAAGGAATCCTAATCTAATTAGGATGTATTTAATTTCAGTCCTAATCCAATTAGGACTCTATTTGAATCCAAAGTCCTAATCCAATTAGGATTTCTAGGAATCCTACTCCAAGTAGGAATCAAATTTTGATTCAAGTCTCCTAATCTCATTAGGATTGAGGAATCCTATTCCAAATAGGAATCCCAGTCCTACTCCAACTAGGATTCCCAGTCCTAATCCAATTGGGACTCTAGGAATCCTATCCGAAGTAGGACTCTTGTTTTAAGTCCAATTAATTAATTCCCTTTGTTCCTTCTTCAACTTCTTATCAATCAAATTGATTACTCGTGATTCCTAATCACGATTTCAACCATCGGATCGGTCAATACTTCTAGTGTGTGTGACCCCATAGGTTCTATTCTGACTGGTAGTGAGATATATTGTGATCTCTATCACTATATCATTGAAAACTCCTTTCAATGGGTTGGAACGGTTCCAACTCAACTCATTAGGGTTTATCGATCATCGAGATAATCCCTATGAGTCCCACCATCCACCAGTGACACCTAGCAGCATGTAGTGGCTACCCAGCAGAATGGAATGATGAACCTCTAGGTGCAGTTAACGTGTGATACAATCCTACTATCGTGGATCCCTACAGGACGGAGGTCATGGACAACTCGTCAAACCCCATCGTCTGTCATATGTCAAGATTTATTCGACTTGAGTTCGATAGTGGAAAACTCTTTTTCTACTTTATATCACTGCCCTGGCCAAGGTCTTAGAACTCAGTCTAACAAATCACATAGGATCACTCCTCTCCTATCAAGGTCGATAGATTCCTTATAGGTGCATACCCTACTCCTACAGTGAACCTACTGCAGCCAATCTACACTGCATGGACCCATATGGCTAGAGACCATGTATGTGTGCAGTCAAACTACAATAACCTCACTGTGAGTAGCCGAAGCACCGCAGGTCAAAGGACCAGTCACACTACTTCAACATCAAGCAAGTCACTGACGAGTGGATAGACATCCAAGTGACTTCTTGTCTTGGTCATGCTCAGTACCCTTGTTCTCTAACAAGCACCTGCACTATCACTTCAGTGTCCCTACACTGTGGACTCAAGTCTCGTCCATCCAGAAGGAAAGTGATCTGTGCACTGATCGGATCGATCACCGTCCTCGTGATGATCCATTGATCAGGAGCATTTAGAAATTAATCACCAATGATACATGGCTCGAATTCTCAACTCTTGAGAATATGTATCATCATCTTATTAATTTCTTGGACGATTCATAGACACATAAACAATATGAATGAAAAGATGCCTTTTATTTATTCAATAATAAATAGTCAAGTACAAAATTATGTCCCTAGAATCAACAATGTGACAGCCAAATTGGCTTCTAGGGCATACATCTAACAGTTAGAGTTGACGCCTCAGCCGGTTGCTCCCTTTGGCCTAGTGCTTTGGCCGGTTGCTTTGCTTTGTGGGTCGCCATATAGCACCGCTTTGCTACTGACTGGTCCCCACAGACTTCGCCTACTCCTTAGTTGGTAGGGAACCGCATGAGCAGGTGACAAGTCGAGACCATAGCTCGAAGGGCGTTGAGCCCTGATCGTCCAAGGATGGCGTTGTAGGCCGAGGGCAGACGGACTACGAGAAAATCCATCCTCACGGTACTTTCTCGGGGGGCGAGCCCAACCGTGACTAGAAGGCTGATCTCGCCCTCAACCGGGACCGAATCCCCAGTAAATCTAATCAGTGGAGCGTTCATTTTTCGAAGCTGGTTTTCCGTCATTTCCATTTTTTGATAGGCATCATGGTACAAAACATTCGCCGAGCTTCCATTATCTACTAAGATGCACTTTATATCAAACTTATTTACAATCATGGAGATGACCACAGCGTCATCATGAGGAGTCTCAACTCCTTCCAAGTCCTCGTTCGAGAACGAGATGGCTTCAGAGGTGCGCGGGTGCTTCGGAGGAACCCTTTCCCCGGCTGGTTCTCCAACCGAGCTTCCTCCACCAATAGTATTGATGGTACCGGCGATGGGCCTGTTGGCATTTGGATCTTCGGACTGCGTGGTATTTTCTGCTGGCCTCCTTTCCTCACATCGGTTCCGCACAAACCGGTTGAGTACTCCGCGGCAGATGAGCGCATCGATCTCGTCTTGGAGCTGGAAGCAATCCTTCGTATCGTGGTCGTGGTCTCGGTGGAAGCGGCAATACTTCCTAGGGTTGCGCCAAGCTCCGAGGTCCCGCATCGGGGGTGGAGGCCGGAAATAATCCCGGCCCTCAATCTCCATTAGGATATCTGTCCGGGGAGCATTGAGGGGAGTGTAATTTTCATACCTCTCCGAGGGTACTCGTGGCCGCGTCGAGGATCTCGGTCGGGGTGGGGACTTTGGTCGGAGCTGTCCCTGCAGCTGAGGTGGACTTCTTAGCCGAGGCAGGTTCTTGTTTCGGCGGGGAGACGAGCTTTTAGGACGACCGTGCTCCTCGCGGCGTCTCTTCTGCTTCTTGGAGGTCTGCTCGGTCGCACTCCGCCTGGAAGCAATGGCCTCTTTGGCCTTCGCGTACTTTCGAGCTCGGACCAGCATCTCGGTGAAGTCGGCGGGGAAGCTCTTCTCAATAGAGAAGAGAAACCTATAGGATCGAGCTCCGGTCTTAAGCGCCGACATAGCTATCGAATGATCGAGCTCGCGGACCTCCCAAGTTGCGGCGGTGAAACGGTTGAGATAGTATTTGAGAAACTCTCCCTCCCTTTGTTTGATGTCGAGGAGGGAATCCGAGGCCCGCCGCTGACGTCGGCTGGCAGCGAAGTTGGTGGCGAACTGCCTGCCGAACTGATCGAAGGAAGACACTGTTTTGGGCTTCAGCCTAGAAAACCAGAGCCGAGCCGCTCCCCGAAGTGTCGCTGGGAAGGCCTTGCAGAGCATAGCCTTCAAGGACCCCTGCAACGCTATGAGGGCTCAGTAACTCTCCAAATGGTCGAGGAGGTCGGTCATACATAATAGGGCTCCACCTGGAGCATTTTGAACCTTGGTGGGACCGGCTCATCCTCGATCTGGCAGGAGAAGAGGGGCTTAGTGGTAAACTCAAAGTCACCCTCGCATCTCGCCTTCTTGCTGTGGAGCGCCTCAATCTGGCGCTCAAGCTGTTCGACCTTCTTGTCGAGTTCTCCGCTCTGGGGGATCGCCACGGTGGTCTGCTCTGGCGCAAGTTGCCCCGGGACCGACTCAACTTTTGATAGCTACGGCCCGTTGCCTAGGCCCCATCCTAGGGTTTCTCTCCAAGGGGACGCTCGGGCTGAACCCTGGCAGCAGCGTCGCTCCTCGTTGTTGGCCCTCGAGGAGTCGTGGAGGTTTTGGCCCTGGGACGCCGGTCCGTTCGGAGGAGGCACCGGCTGGACCTGGGCCTGCGGAAGCGGCGCAGGTGGGGCTCCCTCACGTTGCAGACCTTGGACGACTGCGGCCAAGGCTTGAACCTGTTGCACCAGGATGTCGAACTGTTCCGGCTGAACTTGGAGAACTGGATCAGCCGAAGACGGCGAATTCTGGACAGAGTGTCCAGGACTTGGTAGGAGACGCCGGGAGGCTTTAGAGGCTCCTTTGCTTCTCAACTTCATGGCCACGACTTGGGCCCTTCCTCTAGCGCCAACTGTTGCTGGAAATTAGACCCGGGGGCGACTAATGGCTGAGAAGAAGGAGCTCCGACGAGAGTCGGCGGGTGGTGTTCCGTCAGCGAGCGGCGTCCTCCGTGGGTCCTGCAAAAAGCCGGTGGCTGGGGTTTCCGGCGCCGGCCCTCTGATGCCTAAGTCAGAGGGGGCAAACGTATAAGAGGAAATATATGTCCAGAGTTCCAGCGTCCAGCCCCCTCTAAGATGGGAGGGTTTCCCTTTTATAGAGGGGTACTGGATTATCTGTGATATAACAGGGTGAAGTTACCGTATGATTGAGCATGTCGTATGAATTAATGCACGATCGTGTAAATTAATGCTTTGCCGTAGGAGATCAGGCCGGAGCCAAGGAGTTATCATGGGTGATCAGACGCAGCGGAGCAGATTTGCCGTGGAGGGCTTGAGATCTATAGATAGCATGAGCCATGCGCATTAATTGTTGAGTAAGCCGGAGGTCTGCAGAGACCATGCGCATTAATTGTTGAGTAAGCCGGAGGTCTGCAGAGATCATGCGCATTAATTGTTGAGTAAGCCGGAAGTCTACAGAGACCATGCGCATTAATTGTTGCGGCAGTGGTAGGGCATGATCTTTGGTCGAGCTGCAGAAGGATGTGACCGCGGTGGGTGGATGGTGAGGTCGGGCTTTCGAGGTCGGGCGCCAGGTCGGGCATTTTGAGGTCGAGCGTCTGGTCGGGCGTCCGAGGTCAGGCGCTTGGTCGGGCATCCATGGTAGGGCGCTTCCGAGGTCGAGCGCTTCTGATCACATGCTGGTGATGTGCTCACGTGCTTTGGGGTGATTTAGATTCCCCCAACAGGATGTACTAGGGCTTGGATTGGTAGGATTGAGGAGATTTTTGGCATTGACGAGGCATGTGCGGCAACAGATGGTGTGAGTGCGGAGTGTGGGGGAGTCCTTGGTGACAGATTGGAACCATGTAGGGTCTTCTTCAAGGAAGACGGGGTTGCTGTCAGCATTAAAAGTAGACTTCATGAGGGAGTTGTTGAAGAAGATGTGGATCTTGGTGCAAGACCATTGGGGGATGATGCTGGTGGTGGTGTAGTGGATGACTGCTATTACGAGCTCTGTTGAATGTGAGGAGGAGTAGTAGGTGGAGGAGAAGAGGAGGGCATGGCCGTCGATGCGGAGGGCACCTGCCAACAACGTTGCCGTGGAGGTCTAATGGCCTACGCACATGAAGATGGTGTAGGGCTGGCAGTGGTTCTTGGAGAGATTCATGTGAACGAGAAGGACGATGTCGAGGTGGATCGAGGCCTTAAGGACATCGGGGAGGGGAACGAGTTGGATACTTTGGTGGTCATGTCCCCCTTAAGGGGCTGGATGGTGACGAGAGGGCGCACGATGGCTATGACGAAGGCTATGGTGGTGGGGGATGGGGAAGGGAGGGGAAGTTAGGGCTAGAGGGCGAGAGGCTAGGATTTTGGAATGAGAGAGTCCACATCACGGTGTGAGTGTTTTTCTGACCTGAACACTATTGCGGCACCCTAGCATGCCCCACACCAAGGCAAACCCAACTGGATTCTTTCCTCAAACATACATGTAACAGGCAACAATCCAGCCACATAGCCAAGCATGCATCTCTATGCCTCTGCCTAGTAACTCTGTTGAACCAAACATATTCGACACCTTCGATTGCTCGCAAGCAACCGGATCCCTCTGGTCAATCACAATGCTAATGCATACCTCTGTGTCATAATATAGACTCTTTTCAAGAGTGCTCCGCAACTTGACATCTCTGTGCCCATTCCATAGTTTTGCCCCACAAGCCAAGTATTGTTCACCCAAGATGTCGTGATTCTCTGAGTACTTCCGTGCCACGATATAACCACTGTACCACTGATCTGCAAGCCATCATGCTAACCTTGAGAAATACATAGATCAAATCTACAAGACACTACCATGCAACACTACTGTTATGCATGAGGTTCAGAAAAATGTATCTCTAGTGTCACTCAATTGGACAGCCAAGACGACACACCCCACAGCCCTTCAAAGCTATGGTTAATCATGCATGTCCGAGCGCTCCCAAGTTAGCTATCCGAGCTTCTCTATAGGCTCTTGTGCCACGATCCCAATTTTGTATCCTCAACATACCTTTCAATTTATGAACATACCACTCGACAATATTTATGGCTTGTCACACATCAATGCACACTGCCATAGCTCTGAAGTTCACAGCCGTACCAGCCAACATTTTGTGTTCATTGCATGCTCATACCTCATGCACTACAACGACATTGGCCTCCAAGATTGCCCATTAAGTAAATATGTTCGACTGACAGATCCTTGCATCTAGCCGTCCTGTCCTCGGCATGACCCTCTTGGTTGTCCTTGATCCTTGGTTCAGTTCCAAGGCATTTAATATGATCGATATAAGACACACTTCCACTCTATGGCTGACCGGCTTCCATAGATCCTTGTTAGATATCGTTCTGCAATGCTTATAAAACTTTCCTATCATGGTAGATCACACCTTTGCTTGACTAGTCCCCTATCGTCTCTTTGCTCCATCACTTAGATCAAGAATGCATAGGGTAGCCCCGATAATTCCTTAATGACCAACCTTTTGGAGATCCCCTATGTGGCCAGCTAGTCCGGCCATCATTATCTAGAACGCCTCCATGTGAGACCATTCAAGAGTGGCGTAGCCTTGCTCCGCAACACGCCATGGTGGGCCTATATCACACAGGTTTGGAAGAGTCGGGAACGTGACCAAAGCTTCGCGCCCCTTCTTAATTAAGAGGAATTTTCGAATATCCACATATGTCTTGGTGGTCAACCGCCATACCAAATATCAAGCTTCTTGAGCTTTCCGATATCATATCATGGCTATGTTGCATCTTGGCTAACCATTGCTCCTCTTAATAGCCTAACCATGTATTGATCCAAATTTGATCTCAGAGGGTCCAAAGACTCGAAGAGCATTATAATTTTGCCTCACATCAAATCCTCTGCTGTATTGTGCTGTACCCATGCTAGCATCTCCTGCAATGGGCTTATGGCTAAGCCCATGACAACGCCGCAGAAATAAATTAATCCAATGTACCGCTGAGCGGAATATTGGCTATAATTTCTGGTGTGCTGGGAGGGTAACCTAAAACCTGCGAGGCTGGACATGAAAGGCAGAATTATTGTTGTTGGCTAAGCGAAGGGAAGGCTGCCAACAACAGAGTTTGCGCCATGCCAGGATGGGTTCAACGCTTTCCAGATTACCATGTCAGACACTTGCCTAGGATTGCATCGGATCATTGTCCATTATTGATGAGTACCGAGGCCCTTATTTTTGGTCGCTCTCCTTTTAGATTTGAGAAGATTTAGCTTTGTTACCCGCGGTCCTCGGAGATGGTCAGGGAGGCTTGGAGTATGCCAGTCGGGGAGATGCCATGCACCGTGTGTCCCGGAGGTTGGAGTTGACTTCTAGGCGGTTGAGGAGGTGGAACCGTGACGAGGTGGGGAATATTTTTAGGAGGCTGGAGGGAGGCCACCACCAGATTACAGTCTCAGGAGGTCCAGAGTGGAGGCTTATCGGAGGAGGAGTTGGGGGAGCTTAGATCACACCTAGCACTACATGATTCGCTTCTTAGGCAGCAGGAGATTTTTTAGAGACATAAGTCAAGGGTTTAGTGGATTCTGAAAGGGGATCGAAACACCAGATTCTTTCATCAAGCGATAGTGATTAGGAGCATCAGAACAGGATCAGAGCTATCAGAGGTGAGGATGGGCAGCTGACGGAGGACCCGAACTTGATCAGGAGGATTGTGGAGTGTTTCTTTAGATCTAGATGGACAGAGCAGATAGGGGATGAGAGTTCAGTGGACATCCCGATGCCTCAGACTCGGGTGTTGGAGGAGGAGTCCGCAGCATTGATTCGACCGGTTTCGGAGAGGGAGATTAGGAAGACAGTTTGGTCCCTGGAAGGGGACAAGACCCCTGGGCCAGATGGTTTTCCTCCGGTGTTCTTCAGGAGGTATTGGTTGATTGTGGGACAGGAGGTGACGGAGGCCATACAGCAGTTTTTTAATACCGCTACTATGTCGAGGGACTGGCAGAGGACATTTATCGCTTTGATACCGAAACGCCAGGATGCTGTCGGGTTACCTACGCACGCGTTGCGACGATCGTAGTGGAAAGACGTGCGCGGGGTCGTTCATCTCATAAACATTCCGAGGAATGTAGATTTCAAAAAAATTCGGAGTTCTCTAACTCAGAAGATCATGAAATCTGAAGAAAAGGATTAAAATTAATTACTTGATTAATTTTCAGATCTACTATTAAAAATTATAAAGATCAAATCTTTACCTTTGAGCGGGTAGATCTTCACCGCTATTTGATGATCGTGGAAATCAGGTTCGCTTGAAGCCACACAAGTGTCCGGCCTCTACGGATATCCACACGAAGATCTGGATTGATCGAGGTTACGATCTCACCGAGGTGCTAGCTCCCTTGCAGAGATCCCTTTTGATGGTTGGAACTCCTCTAAGCAATCAACTCTTGATTGCTTCCAAGAGGAAAAAGAAGGAGAAGGAAGAAACGCTTTCTTTTCTTTTTTTTACCATGGATGAAGAAGGAGGGAAGAGAGGAACACTTTCCTCTCTGTATTTTCTTCCATGTAGCTGACCAAGAGGAGGAAGAAGAAGCCATGCTTGCTACCCCTCTTTGTGCCTTGCGGATGGAAGAAGAAGAGGAGAGGGAAGGCGGCCGCCAAGCATCAAGAAAAGAACCCATAGTCCAAATCTAGGGCTGCCCCCCCTTTTATAGCCTTGCCCTAAGCGTGGCTCTTCCTAAAACTAGGTGGAGCCACGCCCAACCGAGTCTCGCGTCTCGGACACCCGGGACGCGAGTCCCGACCATCCGGGATGCGGATCCCGGGAGCATCCAAGGAACCCCTCCCTTCTAATCCTAATCAAATTAGGATTTAGATGGCTTTTGGTTCATTGAATCCTAATCTAAGTAGGACCCAATTAGTCTCCCTATTTGATTCACATGAATCCTAATCTAATTATTAGTCATCTTTATCTATTGGACCAAAATTAATTAGGACTATAAGAATCCTAATCCAATTAGGACTCATATAATTTTAGTCTTAATCCAATTAGGACTTTTAGAAATCCTACTCCAAGTAGGACTGTAATAATTTGAAGTCCTAATCTAATTAGAACTCTAGGAGTCCTATTTCAAGTAGGACTCTTGAACCTTATCAAATAAGATCGAGTCCAATTAATTAAGTCCAATTGATTCAATCAAATTGCAATTAATTTATTCTTCAACTAACTCTTAGTGGGTTAAACCAATTATCAATCAAATTGACAATTACAAACTATTGTGATTCCAAATCACAAGCCAACCATTAGATCGATCAGATCCTCTATTGTGTGTGATCCCATAGGTTCTATTCTGTCTGGTAGTCAGATATATTGTGATCTCTATCACAACATCATTGAAACTCTTTTCAATGGGTTGGAACAATTCCAACTCTTCTCATTCGGGTTCACTGATCATCAAGTGAATGCCTGTGAGCCTCACAATCCACCAGTGACACCTAGCAGCATGTAGTGGCAATCCAGCAGAATGGAATAGATGAACCTCTAAGTGCAGTTAGCATATGATACAGTCCCTCTATCGTGAATCCCGACAGGATGGAGATCATGGATAACTCGTCAAACCCCATCATCTGTTATAATGTAAAATTTATTCGACTCCAGTTCGAGATTGGAAAACTCTTTTTCCAAAAACTACCTTGGCCAAGGATTTACGAACTCAGTCTCATAAATCACATAGGATCTCTCCTAATCTATCAAGGTCGATAGATTCTATCTAGATGCACCCCTACTCCTACAATGAACCTACTGCAGTCAATCTGCACCACAAGGACCCAAATGGATAGGGCCCATGTTTATGTGCTCGTCAAACTACAGCAACCTCATTATGAATAGCCGAGGCATCACAGGTCAAAGGACCAGTCATACAACTGCAGCATTAAGTAAGTTACTGACGAGTGGATAGACATCCAAGTGACTACTTTCTTTGGTCACGCTCAGTACCCTTGTTCTCTAACAAGGACTTGCACAATCACTCTAGTGTCCCCACACTGTGGACTCAAGACTCATCCATCTGACTAAGTGATCTATGCACTAATCTCAGCGGATCGATCACCGTCCGTCGTGATGGATCCATCGATCAGGAGTAATTCAGGAATTAATCACCAATGACACATGCTTCAAATTCTCAACTCTTGAGAATACGTGTCATCATCTTATTAATTCCTTGGACGATTCATGGACACATAAGAACATGAATGAAAAGAATGCCCATCCTAATAAATATATTATTAGGTCAAGTATAAATTTATGTCCCAGAACAAAATAATGCGTCAGCCAAATTAGCTTCTAGGACATACTTCTAACAATCTCCCACTTGCACTAAAGCCAATCAGCCATAAATCTAAGCCCCATCTTCTTAAGATGTGCTTCAATTTTCTGCTGACTTAGCTGCTTAGTGAATGGATCCACCACATTTCCTGTGGGGTCTACTCTCTGTACCTTTACTTATTTCTTTTTGAGGTAGTCGCGTATCAGGTTAAACCGCTGCTCTATGTGCTTAGACTTCTAGTGAGACCTTGGCTCTTTAGCAAGTGCTATGGTGCCATTATTATCGCAGTATAGTGTTATGGTATCTGATGACATTACACATAATTCTGCAATAAAATTCTTGATCTAGAAGGTTTTCACTGCACCCTTAGAGGCGGCGATATATTTAGTTTCCAAAGTAGAATCTGTAATGATCGGTTGTTTAGAACTCTTCTAAATTACCGAACCACCATTGCACATATTCTGATGTAGACTTTCTATCATTAATATGTGTGTATCCTTCTACCTTTAACTCTGATCTTCTCCTAAAAACCAAGAACATGTCCTTAGTTCTTCTCAAGTACTTAAGACTGTTCTTCACAGCTATCCAGTGCTCGTAGCCTAAATTTGACTGATATATGCTTATGACACTTACAGTATGTGCTATATCAAGTCGTGTACATAGCATGGTATATATGAGGCTTCCTATAGCCGAAGCATAAGGGATCTTACTCATCCGCTGAATCTCTACAGATGTGTTGGGGCACATCTTCTTGGAGAGATTTATCCCATGCCTAAGGGATAATAATTCGCCTTTTAGAGGTTTCCATGCCGAACCTCTTCAGCACTTCCTTTATGTACATATTCTGTGATAGGACAAGCATCCTCTTAGATCTATCTCTATAAACCTTAATTTCCAAAATATAGGATGCTTTCCTAAGATCTTTCATGGAGAATTTCTTAGACAATCATACCTTGACCTTAGTTAGCATAGGAATATCATTCCCAACAAGAAGGATATCATCCGCGTACAATACGAGAAATACAATAGCCCTCCCACTAACTTTCTTATAAACACATGGTTCCTCTTCATCCGTGATGAAATCAAACGATTTGATTACATCGTTGAAACGAGTTTTCCAACTCTGAGATGCTTGCTTTAGTCCATAGATGGACATTTACAGTTTACAGACCTTGTGATAGAGGGAGATCACTCATTAGGTCAGCCCCCAAGCCTCCTCTTAAATAGCATCTAGGGCTCCTACAAGTTAGGAGCCCTTGATCCATTACCAAGAGGGGCGTCGGCCCCTCTTGTGTTGCCGCACTAAAGAAGCAAAGGAGGAGGGTTGTGTTGCCCTAATCCTCATCTAATGAGGATTGGGAGGCCCTAATGTGGTTTAGTCCCAATCCAATTAGGATTTAACCAAATCATGAATCAATAGGGTTCAATCTATACTAGTCCTAATCCAATTAGAACTTGAATGAACCATGACTCAATTGAACTCTTCAATCCTAACCCAATTAGGAGTCATGTTGATTCATTAGATTAATAATTAATTAGAACATAAGAAATCCTAATCCAATTAGGACTTATTTAATTTTAGTCCTAATCCAATTAGAACTCTAATTTGAATCCGAAGTTCTAATCCGATTAGGACTCTAGGAATCCTACTCCAATTAGGAATCCAAATTTAATTCAAAACTCCTAATCCAATTAGGATTGTAGGAATCCTACTCCAAGTAGGAATCCTAGTCCTACTCCAAATAGGATTTTCAGTCCAAGTAGGAATCTCAGTCCAAGTAGGATTCCTAGTTCTAATCCAATTAGGACTCTAGAAATCCTACTTCAAGTAGGACTCTTGTTTTAAGTCCAATTAATTAATTCTCTTTGTTCCTTCTTCAACTTATTATCAATCGAATTGATTACTTGTGATTCCTAATCACACATCGGATCGGTCAATGCCTCTAGTGTGTGTGACTCCATAGGTTCTATTCTGACTGGTAGTGAGATATATTGTGATCTCTATCACAATATCATTGAAAACTCCTTTCAATGGGTCGGAACGATTCCAACTCTACTCATTAGGGTTTATCGAGCATCGAGATAATCCCTGTGAGTCCCACCATCCACCAGTGACACCTAACAGCATGTAGTGGCTACCCAGCAGAATAGAATGATGAACCTCTAGGTGCAGTTATCATGTGATACAGTCCTACTATCGTGGATCCCTACAAGACGGAGGTCATGGATAACTCGTCAAACCTCTTCGTCTGTCATATGTCAAGATTTATTCGACTTAAGTTCGAGAGCGGAGAACTCTTTCTCCACTGTGCAATTTACCCCGGCTGAGGTCTTACGAACTCAGTCTTATAAATCACATAGGATCTCTCCTTATCTATCAAGGTCAATAGATTTCTTATAGGTGCATACCCTACTCCTACAGTGAACCTACTGCAGCCAATCTACACTGCATGGACCCATATGGCTAGAGACCATGTATATGTGCAGTCAAACTACAATAACCTCACTGTGAGTAGCCGAAGCATCACAGGTCAAAGGACCAGTCACACTACTGCAACATCAAGCAAGTCACTGACGAGTGGATAGACATCCAAGTGACTTCTTGTCTTGGTCACGCTCAGTACCCTTGTTCTTAACAAGCACCTGCACTATTACTTTAGTGTCGCCACACTGTGGACTCGAGTCTCGTCCATCCATAAGGAAAGTAATGTGTGCACTGATCGGATCGATCACCATCCTTGTGATGATCCATTGATCAGGAGCATTCAGAAATTAATCACCAATGATGCATGGCTCAAATTCTTAACTCTTAAGAATACGCATCATCATCTTATTAATTCTTGGACGATTCATAGACACATAAACAATATGAATATAAAGATGCCTTTTATTTATTCAATAATAAATAGCCAAGTACAAAATTATGTCCCTAGAATTAACAATGTGTCAGCTAGATTGGCTTCTAGGGCATACATCTAACAGTGATCACCATCACAATATCATGATTTGCTGCAACAGCGAGCAATATTCGAATGGACTTCAGCATGGCTACAAGTAAAAAGGTATCCTGATAGTTAATGCTTTCGTACTGACTATAACCTTTCGCCACTAGCCTTGCCTTATAGGTCTCTACCTTGCTGTCCGAACTTAATTTTCTCTAATAGTCCATTTACACCCAATAGGTACTATACCTTCTGGTGGATCTACTAAGGTCCAGACTTGGTTGGAATGCATGGAGTCCATCTTTGACTTCATTGCTTCCAGCCATCTGTCAGAATCGATGTCTAACATCGCCTCGTTGTAGGTATTGGGATCCGTACCTTGATCCCTATCTCCCATGAGGAACATTTCCTCTACATCCTCTGTAAGCATACCTAAGTACCTTTTAGGAGGATGGGAGATCATACTAGATTTACGAGGTGGAGGAGGTACTACATGTACTGGCTCAATATGAATAGATTTTAAAGGCACAATGGCTCGTTACTCTTCAGAGACTTTCTCTTCAAGCTCAGTTTTTCTCCCACTGCCTCTATCAAGAAAAAACTATTTTTCATGAAGATAGCATGTCGGCTCACAAACACTTTATGATTCTATGGGACGAAAAATCATATCCTAATGACTCTTAAGGATATCCATTAAAACGAGCACTAATTGTCCTATCCTCTAACTTGTCCGCCTGTTGTCGCTTGACTTGGGTCGGAGATCCCCAAGTCTTAAGATAACCAAGATTCAGCTTCTTACCACGTCATATCTCATATGGTGTGGTAGAAACGGACTTTAGAGGGAACTCTTTTAAATAAGTAAATAGCTAATAATAGGGTATCTCTCTAAAGAAACAAGAATAAATTAGTAAAGCTCATCATGGACCTGACCATATCCGATAGGGTCCGATTTCTCCTCTCTGACACCCCATTGAGCTGAGGTGTACTAGGAGGGGTCCATTATGAAACTATACCATTCTCTTTGAGATAATCACGGAACTCTCCATTAAGGTGCTTACCTCCTCGATCCGATCGAAGAACCTTAATGAGTTTTTCTGTTTGTTTTTTTACTTCATATGTGAACTCTTTGAACTTTTCAAAAGCTTCAGATTTGTGTCTCATACACATATCCATGCCGTGAGTAATTATCGGTAAATGAAGTAAAAATTATGACCCCTAGCCTGCACATCGAATGGGCCACACACGTCAGTGTGTACTAGGGTAAGTATTTCAGTGGACCTCTCCCCATGTCCTACAAAGGAAAATTTGGCCATCTTTCCTTGAAGGCAGGATTCACAAATTGAATATGACTCGGAAGTCAATGAGCCAGAAGCCCATGTTTCTCCAATTTGTTTATTCTGTCTTCTTCTATATGGCCAAGCCTGAGGTGCCATAAATACTTTAAATTTATCTCATCTCTAGATCTTTTAGATCCTATGGTACTCACTATTTGCTCAGATAATTTCATAGATACATCGAAATGTAAGTGATAGAGACTGTCAATCATAAAACCACGTGGAACCAATTTATTTCTTAAATAAATGGAACAGTAGTTTTATAAAATCTTCCTGTGCTAAACAAGATACAGAAATCAAATTTCTGCTAACAGCAGGTAACAGTTCCTAAGTATCCTGAGCATATCTGACATACCTTCTGAAGGTGTGTCACCCTTTCTTACTCTTTATGCTTCTCATGTATGTAGGATAGTTCCTCTTCCAATGGCCGTCCATAATGCAATGGAAACACTTTCCCTTGCAATCGGCCATTTTTTTGGAACTTTCTTACTTGGCTCTTTCTCGGTCTTCTGCTTTTTCGCAGGCTTCTTCTTCTTCCAGGTAGACTTTTTCTTGGAAGTAGAAGCCAACTCGACAGCGAGAACTATGCCCCTTAAACTCTTCAAGGTCCCTAAGGTAGTTACCAATTTATTTAACAATTTTGTTTTGGTGCATACAGTCTTGTTCATATGATAGTTTACTATAAACTGTTCATATGAAGCTGGAAGGGATTGCGGGATCAAATCCGTTTGCAATTCCTTGTGCATGATCATGCCGAGCTTCTCAAGCTCCTCCCAGTCCTTTATCATGGTCAGACCATGATCATGGACAGACTGCCCTTCGCGTATCTTAGCCTTGAAGAGCCTTTTGGACACTTCAAACCATGCTGCGCGACTCTGTTTACCCTACAACTCTTAGAAGTGATTCAATATGTCCCGGCAGTCTTCATGTTCTCATGCCATTATGTAGCACCTAACTTTATTGTCATCGTTCGTCCACTTGTCATGCATCTTACGCTGATCAGTGATCAGACGAACTGGTAACACGGGGATGTCATGGCCTAGCATATACCCTAATTTCTCACAATTCAAAACTATTTTGAAATTGCTGAGCCAGTCTCGAATCTCTTACACTCCTCCAGTAGAGAAATGGAAACCTGTGACTCTAGGTTTCAAGTGGGGTGCTACGGTCCCACCAATTTACATGTCACCTCACCTAACAATTATTGGTGACATATAAACGATGAGTGTACAACTCCTTGTACAATGCTTCTCAAGCAAGTTGTAGCCAACTTGGTCTCCAAGTCATAAGGACCTCACCTAACAGTTATTGGCCCCGTTCCTTGGTTAAGTCAGACCCACCATATATCCCACAGAAATAAAGCCGTTATTGGGTCCTCACCAAACAGTTATTGAGCCCAACCCCATCTTTACTCCCACTACATCTCATGTCAATAGAGAGGTCCAGTCCCCCGATGCAACTTGCCCACTGTATCCAGCCGAGACAAATCAACGCCGGAAAGACCTTAGCAGCTCTACTACGGTGGAAGACCTCTAGACTTAATATTAGGTAATCTAGTCTTAGTGATTCCAACTTTGAGCTCTTCATAGGTGATAATTGATCAATTGGCCAGGTAAGCAGATGGGAGGCTCTTCTTACTCAGAGAGTAAGGTCCTAATTAAGTAACCACCTTTAATGTTTTCCTAGACACCAATTAGAACAATTAATCAAATATGGCTAGCTCAATGTATCATTTACTCTCGACTGATTGAGGAGGTTTTAATCGATTTAGGTTTCGATTAGGGTTTACATCTTATGTAAATATGAAACTCCTTTCATATGTTATGCGTTTACATCTTATGTAAATGATATATTTGTTTAGGTTTAGATCCTATGTGAACATGAAACCCTTTCATATGTTATGTGTTTACATCTTATGTAAATGACATATTAGTTTAAGTTTACATCTTATGTAAATGACCTAACCTATTTGGGTTTTATTTACATCCCATGTAAATATTGCTTATATATATACATCTCATGCATATATTAATTTTCTTTTTAAGCACAATCATAAACAAAATTATCCTTTAATAAACATGATTTTATGATTTGATTATATCTTATGCATATCATGCAAATATCAATTTTCTTTTAAACTTAGGCATAAATAGAAATTTATCTTTTATGATCATGAATCTTTGATTGAATCTTATCACATACTTCTTATGTAATTTCAGATCTGAAAATTTTAATTAAATATGCCATCAACTAAAATTCTGATCATGCAAGATATGATTTTAATTATTGCAATCTCATTGTAATTAAAATTAATCATGCAAGATCTAGATTTTCCAAACAAAAATCTGCATGCTGAAATCTGAAATTTCAGCACGCAGAAATTTCAGCAAGCATATAAATTTTTCAGATCTAAATTAAATCCTAATCAAGCCTATCAATGTTAATCTTAATCCCATAAACCTGGCTCTGAAACCACTGTCGGGTTACCTACGCACGCGTTGCGACGATCGCAGTGGAAAGACACGCGCGGGGTCTTTCATCTCATAAACGTTCCGAAGAATGTAGATTTCAAAAAAATTCGAAGTTCTCTAACTCAGAAGATCATGAAATCTGAAGGAAAGGATTAAAATTAATTACTTGATTAATTTTCAGATCTACTATTAAAAATTATAAAGATCAAATCTTTACCTTTGAGCGGGTAGATCTTCACCGCTATTTGATGATCGTGGAAATCAGGTTCGCTTGAAGCCGCACAAGTGTCCGACCTATACGGGTATCCACACGAAGATCTGGATTGATCGAGGTTACGATCTCACCGGGGTGCTAGCTCCCTTGCAGAGATCCCTTTTGATGGTTGGAACTCCTCTAAGCAATCAACTCTTGATTGCTTCCAAGAGGAAAAAGAAGGAGAAGGAAGAAACGCTTTCTTTTCTTTTCTTTACCATGGATGAAGAAGGAGGGAAGAGAGGAACACCTTCCTCTCTTTATTTTCTTCCATGTAGCTGACCAAGAGGAGGAAGAAGAAGCCATGCTTGCTGCCCCTCTTTGTGCCTTGCGGATGGAAGAAGAAGAGGAGAGGGAAGGCGGCCGCCAAGCATCAAGAAAAGAACCCATAGTCCAAATCTAGGGCTGCCCCCCTTTTATAGCCTTGCCCTAAGCGTGGCTCTTCCTAAAACTAGGTGGAGCCACGCCCAACCGAGTCTCGCGTCTCGGACACCCGGGACGCGAGTCCCGACCATCCGGGATGCGGATCCTGGGAGCATCCAAGGAACCCCTCCCTTCTAATCCTAATCAAATTAGGATTTAGATGGCTTTTGGTTCATTGAATCCTAATCTAAGTAGGACCCAATTAGTCTCCCTATTTGATTCACATAAATCCTAATCTAATTAGGAGTCATCTTTATCTATTGGACCAAAATTAATTAGGACTATAAGAATCCTAATCCAATTAGGACTCATATAATTTTAGTCTTAATCCAATTAGGACTTTTAGAAATCCTACTCCAAGTAGGACTGTAATAATTTGAAGTCCTAATCTAATTAGAACTCTAGGAGTCCTATTTCAAGTAGGACTCTTGAACCTTATCAAATAAGATCGAGTCCAATTAATTAAGTCCAATTGATTCAATCAAATTGCAATTAATTGCAATTAATTTATTCTTCAACTCACTAACTCTTAGTGGGTTAAACCAATTATCAATCAAATTGACAATTACAAACTATTGTGATTCCAAATCACAAGCCAACCATTAGATCGATCAGATCCTCTATTGTGTGTGATCCCATAGGTTCTATTCTGTCTGGTAGTCAGATATATTGTGATCTCTATCACAACATCATTGAAACTCTTTTCAATGGGTTGGAACAATTCCAACTCTTCTCATTCGGGTTCACTGATCATCAAGTGAATGCCTGTGAGCCTCACAATCCACCAATGACACCTAGCAGCATGTAGTGGCAATCCAGCAGAATGGAATAGATGAACCTCTAAGTGCAGTTAGCATATGATACAGTCCCTCTATCGTGAATCCCGACAGGATGGAGATCATGGATAACTCGTCAAACCCCATCATCTGTCATAATGTAAAATTTATTCGACTCCAGTTCGAGATTGGAAAACTCTTTTTCCAAAAACTACCTTGGCCAAGGATTTACGAACTCAGTCTCATAAATCACATAGGATCTCTCCTAATCTATCAAGATCGATAGATTCTATCTAGATGCACCCCTACTCCTACAATGAACCTACTGCAGTCAATCTGCACCACAAGGACCCAAATGGATAGGGCCCATGTTTATGTGCTCGTCAAACTACAGCAACCTCATTATGAATAGCCGAGGCATCGCAGGTCAAAGGACCAGTCATACAACTGCAGCATTAAGTAAGTTACTGACGAGTGGATAGACATCCAAGTGACTACTTTCTTTGGTCACGCTTAGTACCCTTGTTCTCTAACAAGCACTTGCACAATCACTCTAGTGTCCCCACACTGTGGACTTAAGACTCATCCATCTGACTAAGTGATCTATGCACTAATCTCAGCGGATCGATCACCGTCCCTCGTGATGGATCCATCGATCAGGAGTAATTCAGGAATTAATCACCAATGACACATGCCTCAAATTCTCAACTCTTGAGAATACGTGTCATCATCTTATTAATTCCTTGGACGATTCATGGACACATAAGAACATGAATGAAAAGAATGCCCATCCTAATAAATTTGTTATTAGGTCAAGTATAAATTTATGTCCCAAAATAAAATAATGCGTCAGCCAAATTGACTTCTAGGGCATACTTCTAATAGATGCTACTGAGCCGGGACATTTCCGGCCGATTAGCCTGTGCTCGACTTTGTACAAGGCTACGAAGAAGATACTTGCCGTTTGGTTGAGGGACATTCTCTCGAGGTTGATCAGTCTGGAGCAGGGAGATTTTTTTGGGAAGACGGAGCATTATAGACAATGTGCTCATTGCCCAGAAGTTCATGTTTGATCTCCGTAGGGTGCCGATGAGGAGGAGCCTGATGGGGATCAAGCTTGACATGGAGCGGGCGTATGATAGAATGAGCTGGGATTTTGTGCGGCAGTCTTTGCAGGGGTTTGGATTTCCCTAGATGTGGATCAGCTGGGTGATAGGTTGTGTACGACATTCTTCTTTTGCCATCTTGGTGAATGGTACTCTTTTCCGTTTCTTTGAGTCTACTGGAGGTTTGCGCTAGGGCTGTCCTCTCTCTCCCTTACTTTTCATTATCTGTGCGGATGCACTATCTAGAGCTCTTAGACATGCTGCGACTAACGGAAGTTAGAGGCTTATAGGCCGGTGGAGGGGATTATGCCGATCTCTCACTTGCTTTTCGCTGATGACTGTTTATTGTTGTCCCGATCGACTCGACAAGCCGCACAGGTTATCTATAGGATTTTACGAGACTATTGTGCAGTATCGGGGTAGTGTGTCAATTTATCCAAATCAGCGATATGTTTCAGCCCAAAGACCAGGGTACAAGTGAAGAATTCTATTTTGGAGATTATAGGGGTGGGTGAGCAGGTGGGTCCACTGACATATCTGGGGATTTTGCTCTCGGATCAGCGGCTACGTCGCAGGGACTGTACTCCTCTGGAGCTCAGCATCAGACATAGACTGGAGGGATGGCAGAGGCAGACACTTTCGATGATGGAGAGGATCACCCTGGTTCGGTCGGTACTCTCGTCGATTCCGACTTACCTTCTCTCCAACTCTCTTATTCCAGTGGAGGTTCTGAAGACTATTGAGCAGCTCTTCAGGAACTTCATCTGGGGGGAGTAGTGGTAGAGGCGGTAGCCATCTGGTGGCATGGGAGGTCGTGTGCCAGCCGACCGAGGTTGGTGGATTGGGAGTGCAGTCTTTGGTGGTGAGGCGGGAGGCTCTAGCGGCGCGTCATGTTGCTAGATTTATGCTAAAGCCCAATAGTCTGTGGTCCTCACTGATAAGGGCCAAGTATGGGGCTTTGGTCCCGGAGGCGAGGGCAGGACGACACCATTCGCCGGTTTGGAGGGAGATGTGCGCCAGGGCCATGCAGGTGTTTCCGGAGATCAGATGGTCTATCGGGGATGACGATCGATCGATGTCCTGGCAGACAGTTGGGTGATTGAGCAGCCAATCAGTCGTCTGCCGACCCTGGTGGACTCGGCGAGATTGGATAGATACAGAGTATGTGATATATTGGACCCTGTTGGGTGTCAGTGGAGGGAGGGGCTGATTCGGGAGGCATTCGGAGAGCAGCTGGCAGATTTGGTTTTGGCACTTCCGGTTCCATCGCAAGGGGAGTCTGACAGGTTAGTATGGAGGCCATCGGGACGGACGCAGGTACGAGCTAGGGATCTTCTTCCCATGTTGAGTAGGGAGACTGGCCGACAGATTGAGGGAGGATGGATTTGGAGGATGCGGATTCATCCGCGGGTAGCGCTATTCATCTAGAAGGCGGCATGGGGCTGCTTGCCGACCAGGAGTCTGCTATCTCGACGAGGAGTGAGGGTTGCGCAGCACTGTGTGGTGTGCACGAAGGCGGAGGAGACTATTGACCATGTTCTAGTACAGTGTCCGAGGGCGAGTGAGATTTGGAGCAGTTCACCAGTCCCCTTGCCCTAGTCGGTCGAGTCAGCACAGGCTCTGATTCTTTTATTGAGAGCCTCCATTCAGAGCCCCAGGTCTTGGGAGGAGGGTATCCTCAGAGCATACATGGCTTACCACGTTTGGTTGGACATGAATGCTGGCATTTTTGAGGGTAGGAGGCTTCCATCGAGGATGGTAGTTGATAGAGCTATATCACAGTCCGGGGAGGTTATTGCAGCCTCAGCATTGTTCACTGTTGGGATGGCCAGGGACATCTGGAGCACTTCATCTGCTGTCATAGCGCACATGTTCGCCCTCATTTCTTGGGTGCCCCCACCTCTTGGTCATCTCAAAGTAAATTTCGTCGGAAGTATGTTGGTGGATGGTACTACTGGTGGTGTTGGATTTGTGATCAGAGATTCCTGGGGCAGGCTGGTGGCAGCCGAGGGTCCGCGCACGCTAGGACTTACGGTTGTAGGGGCAGAGCTTCGGGCAACACGGGAGGGGTTATCATTTGTGAGGAGAGTCCACGGTGCCGACAGGGTGCTTCTTGAGGGGGGTTCCTCTATGGTGATTGACTGGATTCGAGGTGTGGATAGATATGGTGATGGCCATCCTCTCATTAGAGATACTCAAAGACTAGCCCAGGAGTTGGGGGGCTTCCAGGCAGCACACGTATGTCGGGAGGCGAACCAGACAGCAGACTAGGTCGCCTCCTTCGTTGCTCGACACTTCGGAAAGTTTTTTTGGACATCTATGGGAGACACTCCTTTCTCTTTATACTTTTTACTTTTCCGTGATCTGGCAGGATGTACTCACTTTAGAGCTATTTAATCTGCAGTTTTGGAAAAAAAAAAAAAAAAAAAAAGTGTGCCGACACCCACCCCACTCGTCATCCCAACCCTGCCCCACCCACGGATCCTCTCTCTCTTCCCCGGTGTGGGGGTGGGAAACGTAGGGGTGCATTAAATCCCTCCAACCATCCCGTGGGGCAGCCTGCCGGAGGTTCAGCGTTGGGGAAAGGCAGGGAAGGAATGCTTCTCGAATGGTCGGCTTGCTTTCGGTCGAGGCACGGGGCGAGAGCGGAGGAATGGTGAGGTGGGTGGGTAGGTGGTAGCTCTCCTGCCCTTTTTCTCGCTTTCCCTTTCCCCTCCGTTATTTTTCTCTCTTGCTTGCCGCAATCATTTGATCGATTGCTTGAGAGAGAGAGAGAGAGAGAGAGAGGAGGGGAATTTTGGGGAGGGAGGGAGACATGCCGAGACCAGGGCCGAGACCATACGAGTGTGTGAGGCGAGCCTGGCACAGCGAGAGGCACCAGCCCATGAGAGGATCTCTTATCCAAGAAATCTTCAGGTCCATCCTCTCTCTCTCTCTCTCTCTCTCTCTCTCTCTGAGCTTTCATGCTGCTCTTGATTATTTTTTATCTTCCTATGACTTCGTTCGCCTCCGCCGCCAGCATCAGACAGCTGGTGTGGGACGCCGAGGCGGCGATGATGGGATGATTGCTTTTGTTTTATTTTGTATATTTTTACTGCTATTTTGTCTGGGTGATTTCTGTCAGGGTGGCGAACGAGGTGCACAGCCCCTTCACCCGCAAGAACAAGGAATGGCAGGAGAAGCTCCCCTTCGTTGTCCTCAAGGCCGAGGAGATTATGTACTCCAAAGCCAACTCTGAGGTTCGTTCCAGGCCCCTTCCTGTTGTTTCCCGTTCCCCTCAAAACAACCCAACCCCCCACCTCCATCCTCTCCTTGTGTCTCTCTTCCTCTGGCCCGCCCCTCTTTTTGCCCTGTGCGGTAAATGACGGCGGCGGTGGCGGTCTGCAGGCAGAGTACATGGACCTCAAGACGCTGCGGGACCGAGCCAACGACGCCATCGACACCATCATTCGCAAGGATGAAACTACGGAGAGCGGAGACCTCTTGCAGCCCTGCATAGAAGGTATCATCTCCACCACCGTCTAGTCTCTGTGGTGTGACAGTTCCTTTCCGTGCTTAAAGAAGAGAACATAAGAAAAATGTTTCGGTTGCTGTTGCTTCTCCTCCGAAATCCTCTGCCCTCTTAATCCCTGCCTAATGGCGGAGGGGGGATGGGAGGTCAGGTTCCTCCTTTCATTTAATTTACCCTTCCAAACACGGCATGGCTGCTCTCGTGCCCACCGCCCCCGCACAGTCACGCGCGCCCGCGCACACAGCAATTGTCGATTTTAGATCGGTCGGAGATGATTGTGTAATATAATGATTCATTTTTCTCCCTTCATTTGTCTCCGCTGCGTACGTTCCCTCGCCTCAGCGGCACTCAATCTGGGCTGCATTCCTAGAAGAGCATCGAGGAGCCAGCGCCACAGCAACCCCGGATGCTATTTAAGCTCTGCCGCCAAAGACGTGACAGCTGCCCCGCTTAAGCTCCCAGATAACAGCAAGAACAACCGCAGCGGCAGCAACAGCATGGCTCAGCTAGGATCGTCTGGCCATCTCTTGCCACCGCCGCCACCATCGCCACCTCCTGACCAGGTTTCTGCTTCTCAGTTTGCATCCTGGTGCTCCACCTTCTTAAAGCCCATCGATGTCAATCCTGGCATTCCCGAGGTCAAGTCCGCCAGTCCAGATGCTTCTCACAAGCATGAGGATTCCTTCCCCATTGCTAATCCCGAGCTCCATTACCCCTGGAAGCATTCTCCACTCTCCTGCCAAGATAGAATGCCGAACCCGATGGATACCTCTGCCTGGCCGAGTTCGGTTCATGTGTATCCCTTGTACTACAGCCACAACCAGCCCAAAGCAGGTGGACGGCTGTCTCATCGGAGGCCTCAGGAACCCCATTGTAGCATGGTTAGAGCCACGATGCCTGGTGTTCTGCCCCCTGACGAGGCTGAGGCAGGCTACATGCAGGACATTCCTGGTAG
This sequence comes from Phoenix dactylifera, assembly GCF_051530095.1. Lineage (NCBI taxonomy): Eukaryota > Viridiplantae > Streptophyta > Magnoliopsida > Arecales > Arecaceae > Phoenix > Phoenix dactylifera. The sequence continues at coordinate 76,090,532 of NC_143190.1, forward strand.
CAGAAACGCCATAGATTCTTCGAAGCAAGTTTCAAACTTCATAGAAGCACCGGAGGAGCCACCGCACACTGCTTGTGATTTGTCGCTGCGTTTGGGGCGGCCTTCACCTCCCTCGTTGGGTGCGGAGCATGCGTGGACCAATGAGGTTGAGGATGTGGGCTCAAGCAGTTCCTGTGACGGGGGCAAGTTCTATGATCCATCTCCTAAAAGAACCAGAGCGTGGAGCTTGGAGAGTTCATTTTCGCCTCCAAAAGATAATGGCTTTGATTCCCCCCCAGTAGAATCTACGGATGAGCCAGCAGAGTCATGCTCAAGTAAGTGGAGTTCAGAGGGCGAAGGCACATTGTATGTTGAGGCTTTTGATAAGGGAAAGGCAACTGCCGGTGGTCCTTTCCATGATGGATGCTTCTACCGGAGGCAAAAGATTTCGACCATCCAGCTATCCAGCAGAACGGAGACACCAAACTCGTAGGACCTTAAAGTGGCGCTTCTTATCAATTATCCCAATAGAGAAGTATCAAAAAAAAAAAAAAAAAAAAAGGCTCCTTCGATTAGTGGCTAGATTTGCAGATGTGCAGGGCGAATAGCTTCTCCCGTGGGGAGCTGCTTGTTTTCGATGCAGGCATTTGTGGCATCGGAGGATGGTCTTAGCTGCCCAAGTAGTGTTTGTATATTTAACGCACTGAACAGTTACGTGTCCGTTCTCTGATTGACCACTTGTGCGTTAGCTGCCCAAGTAGTGTATGTATGTTTAACGCACTGAACAGTTACGTGTCCATTCTCTGATTGACCACTTGTGCGTTAGCTGCCCAAGTACTGTTTGTATATTTAACGCACTGAACATTTACGTGTCCATTCTCTGATTGACCACTTGTGCGCGCGCACGTACACGTGCACCAGATAAAAATCAGCATCTAACATTGAGAAGATGATGTGCCACTTATATGTATATGATAATGCTTCACTTTTTGTGTGCGCGTGCGCGTGCAGCATCAGATAAAAGATCGGCATTTTACACTTGGAAGATTATTTGCCCTTCATGCATGTTTATAATAAAAATGTTTGACTTTAAGAGCCACTGCTTTTTCTTTTTTTTTCCCCAATTTTTAGTAAAGCCGGGGGTGAACATACTTTAGGAGGAACTAGACTTCTTGCTTCCTCCATCATTATTCAAAAAATACTTCAGGAGGAACTAGATGCGTACTGGGCGTGATTCTTGCCATGATGGCATGGCTCAGCATAAAATCTTGCCTAGGGTGAGATGTTATTGGCTTGTGCGAGTCACATGAACAGCAAACGAGATATTTAAGAAATATTTTAGGCCTCTTCTGTAAATCATAGAACAATTCTGGTCTGATCCCAAACATTGTTCCCAGTTCTTATTAATTCTCATTTGAAACCACATAAGATCGCTTAATTATATGTTTCAGATGTGCACTCTGTGCGACTGCAGTGTTGATCGGCAGAGATCATCCCATCTATTCAGCTAAACTTTTATGAAGCTTGCTCCAATTGGCTGCCTTTCAAGATCCGTACCCGCTGACGTAATGAGCTTCATACCATCTTCTCGCGCCATTTCCAATAAGATTGATTTGAGTTTCAATCATTCTTTTTTATAGGCTACGATGGAAAAAACCCGGTCGAATCAATTCTCAATCATCCACCATGATTTCATCGAATCATTTCTGCGTTGGTTCTCCTCTCTAATGCAGGATCTCTTTTTCCCTATTTTTCCCATAGGTAATCTGCGTCTGCTCTTTTGATCCTTTGAGAAACAGGGGGATTCATCTTCTCGATCAAGATACAGCAGATGTGTTGCAAAGCCTCGATTCTTGCTGTGGGACATCGACAAATTAATCATAAGATGAATGGGCGTTTTTAAGAACATGCCGTATTTCCTTTTACCTTCCTGCGACCACCTATTGTGCCCCATTTTACAGATGGTGCAAGTTGAGCACCAACAATCTTTTTGGGTCCCTGCTGGTCGTGAAAAATGGCCAGACCCTTGAAAAAGCTGAACAGATGATCTATTTTCTCGCCTGGGACATAATAGCTCTTACCTATGCCCTATTGCCTCGTCCCTGCAGTCCAGCGATCATTATGTCTTGACTTCGCTTCTTGCGAATAAACCAATGTATCCAAATACTCACCTGAAAGAGAAGATGGCCACAAAATATATTTCCTTGTCCAATCGAACCCTGCTTCCGTTGAGGAGCAATGTTCTACCTAGCAGCGTCTGGAGCTTTGGTGAAGTTATGTGCGTCCTGTTGCGCTGCATCATGTTATGTCAAACGTGTGGGCTGAGGGATGTATTCCTGCCACTTACCAGTGGTGTACAAGTGCGGCAATGCTCCTTGACATTTATATGAGGTTCCCGGTCTCCTTCCGATCATCAACTAGCTTTTTTTTTTAAGTACATCGGCAGCTCACACTAGTCTCACGTGAGCATTGCCATCAGAGTCGAGGAACAAAATACTTCACAGAAATGGAGGAGCAGATACAAAGCGGGTCCAAAGAAATCTCCCCAAAATGGTAAGCAGCAAAGAAGGCGACTCAATCAACAGCTCTATTCGCCTCGAAGGCGCGCCACTCTTCCAGCTATTGGAAATACACAATGAAGACTTGAAACACATACTAATTACGCTTTCCTTAAAGTGTATTTGCTCCCTCTCCTTATTGCTTTTAGGAATTAATGGCAAATCACTTTCAGGATATGACAAGCCTTTGAAACTTGCACCAAGCAAAAGTGAAAGTTTTCCCAAGAATATTAGAACAATTTTGTCTTGGAAAGAAAAAATGATCAAAATCAGAAGAAGTATCCTTCAAATTCATTTCTATTCCATTTTTATAGAATTTCTATGAAAAGATTGCAAATGTTCGTCAACTGTTGCATTCTCTTTGAAAATTGTGTCTGTTTGATGAATAGACGCAACTTTTGAATATTCACAACGGACTGGTCGTAACTGTAGTGCTGCGACGCTATCTTTGTCCCATGGCTCTTGCAGCACCGTGGTGCTGCTGTCACGTGTCACGCGCATCTGCCTAAGTGCTAAGTGCTAAGTGCGCCTAATAAGTACCAAAAACGCCTATACAGCCCACTGCCCATGTCGCGCGCGCGCGCGTGCGAGTCCACATTGGAACTCCATATAGGATCATTGTCCTCCATAAGTTTGAAAGCACATATAAAGTGCTCAAACCTTTTGTTTCTTACTAATGTGGGACTAGAGCACCGAGGTATTTTCTCAACAAACTTGTTAACCCAAAGATTGATTTTGATGATCACAAAATCTTGAAGTATAATTACTAATGATTGTGTTGCAAGAAGAAAGATAATTTGTTTTGCAAGGAATATAGCAAGTTGGAAGAATATAAGAGGGCCTCAAAAGTTCTTAAAAAAAGTTGGAAGAAAGCCACACTTCATTGGCCCAAGTTTCAAGTTCAGGAAATTTAAGTTGAAGGAGAAAATTCAAAGAAAAATTTAAAAGAACAATCCTCGAATCGACTCCTGGAAGCTTAGAGTCGACTCTAGAACTTTGGAATCCCATGACACAGAGCTCAAGTCGACTCCTACTTTATACGAGCCAACTAGCAGGAAAAGACAGAGAGCAGTTTTCAGCGCTGCAATGCTCAAGCCGACTCTTACTATTCATGAGCCGTCTCCAGTAGAAAAAGATAGAGAGCAGTTTTCAGCGCTACAGTACTCGAGCCGACTCCTACTGTTCACGAGCTGACCCCAACAGGAAATACTACAGTGCCGAGCCGACTCCAAGTCTGCAGGAGCCGACTCTACTGCGACTAATAGCTATAACCGCTAGTTTTTTACGGCTCCAACGGCTAGTTTTTCACTCCCAATGGCTTTATTTCGTATCTAATAGCTAAGAGAAGCTTTTCATATGTTCTTAAAGCTATAAATTCATGGAAACACCATAAAACAACAAGAGGAGGAGCTACACAAGATCAAATTTTTTCAAGAATCCCAAAAGAGAGAGTATAATGCCAAATCCACAAAAAGAGCCAAACATTTGAGCAAGAAGTGAGCTATTCAAGTTAAGGATCAATCAGAGCATCCACCAAGAGCCTCAAGATCGCATCCTCAACCGCAACCAATTGGGAAAGAGCTTCAAAGATCAACCACTTCACCAATCCGAGTTTTGCTCTTTTTTTATTTATATTTTATATCTTGAGCATAACTCTAGTGTGCTTTAATTCTTTCAATTCTTGCACTTGTAAAGGTTCTTACAAACTTAAATTGAAAGTTGTTGAATTAGGAAGATTCAACAAGGAAAAAGATTTTGGTTGGCATGTCTGGGGACCAACTGGGTTGTTTGTGAGCCTGAAAAACAAACGGTATAGATTTTGGTTAGTAAGCCTGAAAAATCAACTAGGTTGTTTGTGAGCCCGGAAAACAAACGGTGTAGGTTTTGATTGGTGAGCCCGAAAAATCAACTGGGTTGTTTGTAAGCCTGGAAAACAAACGGATTGGTTTTAGTTGGTGAACCTATGAAAACCAACTAGGTTCGTTGTAATCCCGGAAAAATAACAAGTTGGTTGTGAGCTTGTAAAACAACCGGACTGTAATCGATGGGATTATAGTGAATTTTCAAGAGGATGCTTGGAGAGTGGATGTAGGTGTTTGGGGAGTAGCGAACCACTATGCATGCTTGTGTTTGTAGTGCTTTTCTTGTGCATCTTGCTTTACTTTCATACTTGCATAGTGTAGTTGCTCTAGCTTAATTTTTCACTGCTTTACTTGTAATTGCCTAGAGCTTAAGTAAGATAACACCTTATCATTCCGTTGCATTCAATTAAAGTTAATTAGGGAACATAATTTTTAGAAAACCCAATTTATCCCCCCTCTTGGTTGTCACCTTGGGCAACAAGTGGTATCAGAGCCTCGTGCTCTAGTATTGATTGTTCATCTAGCGATCAAGAGACAAAGATCATGATAACTCAGATAGATAGTTTTCTAGGAGAGGAAGAATTAATTAATAGACCCACACTATTTAATGACATAAACTACATACATTAGAAAGCACGCATGCACATTTTCATTCAAGCACATGACTATGATTTATGGAGTATCATAGTCAATGGGCCACACACGAACACTAATCATGATAAAAAAATAGCTCAGTAAAATGCAAAAGCCATAAATATTCTATATTGTACATTAGATGATAGTGAACTTAATAGCATATCTTTTTGCATAACTGCTTAGAAAATATGAAAGATGCTTGAAGTTAAATATGAATGTACTAACATTTTTAGTGAATCTGAAACTAGCTTTGAAGAAGAAGAGCAGCAAACTGAAATTGAAAATCTATGCTTTGTGGCACATGAAGATGAGGTATGTACCAGAACACAATGTGATTTCTCATTCAAAGATGCAGTACATGCTGAAACTCAATATGATTTTACATTTGATGAACTTCATGATGCTTTTTCTGATCTATACTTAGAATATAAGAAGCTTAGTTTAAAGAATAAAAAGCTAAATCAGAAAAAATCTATCTCTTGCTGAAAACCATGATATAATTCAGAAAAAAATGAATTGTTTTCAGAAGACAATAAAATGTTAACTAAAAAAGTTAACAAATCTAAGTCTATAGTTGAAAAATTACTATCAGTTCTGAAAAGTTGAACTTAATGATAAAATAATCAAAGAGCTGAATTTAAAAAGACTGGATTAGGATATCAACCTTGGTACACATAAAAATTTCTTAATGACATTTGTGTTAAAACCTCCACTGTCTATCCCAAAATAGATTCTTATAAATCTAATGAACCTAATGAACAAAAATAAAAAATTAAAAATTCATCATCTACTTATGTTAAATCTATGTTTGTTAAATTTAATAAGAATATGCAGAAATACATTCCTTATAATCCTAAAATCTGCAAACTAATAAACAAAATAGCTATTAAGAGAATATGGGTCCAAAAGGAACAATTATAGCTAACCTGCAAGGACTCAAAAGAAATTGGGTTCATGAGTTGAAAATATGATTATTTTTCAGTAGTTGTGTCTGGCTACTCAAGGTTCCAATGAAAGATGTTATCTGGACAATGGGTGCTCTAGACACTTGTTAAAGAATGAAACTTAAAATATAATTAAGAAGAGTGACTAAAATGGAAGAAATAATGAAATTAGTAATCCTTGCATCCTCTCATATTGAAATTATTGCAAATATTAATCATTTTTGTGATATAAATGATATTTTTCATATGAAAAGAAAATATATCCAAATCACTCCATCTTTCTATATTATGCTTTAGTTATTGATGGATAATTTGCTTAAATCAATTCTCTTAGAATAACTCTTTGAATTCTCAATATGTTTGATTGAGAGTTCTTATCCATGGCATTATCTTCTATTGATCATAAACATAAGAATGTGTACTTGGTATATTTTTAAATATATACATTACGAATACCAATATTAAAGAAACTAGTTTTGGCATATAAAATCAACTTATACTAGTATGCACTTAATCTCAAAAGACCTTGTCATTGGTTTACTTAGATTAATTTCTGCAAGGTCAAAGTTTGCTATGCATGTCATCTAGAGAAACAAATTAGTATCATTTCTAAATTTGAAAACATTGTTTCCACCTCTTAGTCTTTAAAAATTCTTCACAAGAACTTATTTGGATCTCTAGGATTGTGAACCTAGGAGATAAGCTTCCTGATTTTGTAATTATGGATGATTTCTCAAACCTAACATTAGTTTTGTTCTTGACACTTAAATTGAAATATTTTCTGCATTGACACAAGCTTACAAAAGATTTCAAATGAAAAAGGGTTGCAAACTATGAAAATAAAGAAGTATCATGGCACAGTTTTGAAAACCAATTTGTTGATAAGTTTTGCATAAAAAATGGTATTGAAATACAATTTTTTTTGCACCAAAAACACCATTGCATATAGGGGTTATAAAAATATAAAAATAAAACCTTTGAAAAAGTTGTGCAAGGACAATGCTTTGTGATAGTAGTTTGCTTAATTGATTTTGATTAATGTTATCATCACAGCTTGTCATGTTATAAGATTTCTATTAGATCTATTTTTGAAGAAAATCCCTTGTGACCTCAGAAAAAATAGAAAATCAAATGTTGCATACTTTCATATTTCAGTTGTACATGTTATGCTTTCAACAATGAAAGATATGCCAAATCTGATAAAACAAATATTTCTTTGGATATTACTCTTCAAGCAATGTATATAGAATATTCAATAAAAAGATACTAGTTGTAGAATATCAATTCATACTATTCTTATTAAAACTAGATCTTTTATTGAGAATATAGTTTATCATTTTGCTTCTATGTAACAATCTGAATCTAAAAGATATTAAAAAAAATGAACAAAATGATAATTGGTTAAGTTAAACTAAATCATTTTGAAAGGAATAAAATTTTGAAATCTTGTTGACAAATCTGAAAACTTGGTTATAATTGGAACAAAATTGAGTTTTTCAGAAATGTACTTAATAAAAAAGAATTGGTGATTACTAAAAAATTTAATCAAGAAAAGATGAAATAGATCTTTGTGAAATCTTTGCATGATTAGAAGCCATAGATCACCATTTTCATTTGATTGCTTTATGAGTCTTGTATTTTGTCAAATGAATATGTAGATTGCACCTCTGTGTGGTTATATCATTGAAGAAGTTTTATAACCATCTACACTTGAAAAACATTCATTACAAACATGATAAAGCATTATTTGATTTAAAACAAACACCAAGAGCATGATATGAAAGTTTAAGTAACTTTTTGATAGAAAGTAATATTGATAAAACTATGTATCAAAAAAAAAATTCTGATATCGTAATTGCTCAAGTATATATTGATGACATTATTTGTAGTGCTACTAATGAAGTTTTATGTAAAGTTTTTACTAAGCTCATGCAGGATGAGTTCGAAATGAGTAAAATGGATGAACTAACCCTTCCTCTCGAATTTCAAACTAAGACAAACAAGAAAGGGGATCTTCATTGGCCAAAGTAAGTTCACAAGAATATTCTTATAGAAGTTTGACATGAAAAAAGATATGTCTATGACCCCATCTTATAGAGTTTAAAAATGATGAGCAAGGTAATTCTATTGTTTGAAGCTGTATTATTGTATTATACAGCTTGTAGGCCAAATTATATGCTAATTTTGTGCTTATATGTAAAGATATCAAACTAATTCTAATGAATCATATTTAATTGATATCAAAAGACTCGTAAAAATCTATTAAGAAAATAAACTCTAAGATTATGAATTATTGAAATACTTAAGAGCTTCGACATCAAACAAGATTCTTATAAGATGTAATGATTCTAACGTCAAAAATTTAATGAAGAATCCAATTCTGCTCTCAATATTTAATTGCATGTAAATAAGACATTATTTCGTAGAAGATCACACTCAAACTGAAAGGATCATAATTGGATCAATTAACACTAAAATTACATATGTAACTGGTACCAAGATGATTCCTTAAGTGAAGATAAATTTAATGAAATTATGTATTCACATTTTAATAATTAAATCTGCATAAACTGTGCTTAAATGCATATGATTGAATTACTTGATAAGAGAGATTTTGGTTGCTTAGAAGAGATTTGGGAGTAGATGACCCTTTGTATAGAAAGGTAAAATCGAAAACAAATAAAAAAAATGTTCATTGATTGCTTAAAGAAAGAAATTTATAAAAATGAGAGAATGAATGATAGATAAATGAAAGTATATAAGAAGTTTGTAAAAAACTAAATGAAGTTTCAATCACTTGAAAATACACCTTGAGGATAAAATCAGTGCAAAATTATATTTAAATAAGGAGAGCTTATTTGAAAATAATTGATTTTAATCCTTGACATGCTTGTGCTTAATGCTTTAATGCATAATGTTATGACTTAATGCTAATTATGTTTTGCATATGACATGATGTTTTGAATTGTGTGTTTTGAATATTCAGATAATGAAGATCTTCTTTAAATATAATGTGGAATGCTCTATGCTTGGACAATTTGATTGAAACATGTTTTTACTAACAACAACTCTATTCATTTTATGACATTCATAATTTGAAATGTGTTTTAACTTTGCACACAAGATTTTACTTTATCTTTGCCTTCAAAATAACTTGTGTTTCAAAGCTTAATGAAAATTATTTTCACTTGCATTCCATATTCCTCAATGATATTTATTTTCTGAATTCATCCTGTACTTTTATGATCAAATTTTTTTTATTAATTCAGTTCTTATGCTTGAACGTTTGAAATACTACATAAGAATTTTTTTTCTAAGTATTTTTGAAAGAAATTTCAAATTAGTTATTCCCAATCATCTTTGAAATCTAAAAGTTGAATATATTTGCAAAAAGAAAGAGAAGGATATTTCCATTTTAATGAATATCTTCTGAAAAAAAATCAAAAGAAAGAATAATCAGAATTTGCAAGTTAGGTAGAATGAACTGATTCTGATTTATCTTTTATCTTGCCTAATATTGGTACATAATGTCCTGATACATGTTAAATTGCTCCAATTTGTACCAAACTTCAATGTTAATTACAAAAATTCTGAATGTGTTCTAATATTTTTGAAATATGTGTTTTCAATCTTAATAATTTAAGTTGAACTATAATGTAGAAGATGCATATCTCAAATTGTAACTTTGAAAGCTTCCTTGATAATCTTTATAAAATTTAGAATCTGATCTTCTATAAAAGTTCAAACTCAATATAAAATGCTTACATCTTTGCATATTTGTAACTTTCATTATATGCTTCAATGATTGCATCATTCTGAAGAATAACTCAATATGATTTTTAGATGAAAATTATAGTTTAAAAAAAATAGAATCAATTTTGATGCCTTGGTTGATTGCTCCGATATGTATATGAAACATATCATTTTTTATATTTAAAATGCACTAAAATTGGTCTAAATAATGTATTTTTTAATGATATTGATTGCGAACAAATATTTCTAAATATATGATTTTATTTTGATATTAATAAGATTCATTGTGTTTCATATATTCATTGCTGTGAAACTATGATTAAGAAATTGAGTTCTATAAACATACACTTAAATGATTATCTATATATTTTCTCTCCTGTATAATTAAGGGCCTCTATAATTAAAAAAAATGCTATATTTTAAAGAAGAGTGAATGGTCTTAAAGCTAGAAACATTTCAACTTGCTCAATAATTTTTAAAGAAAAAAATGTAATTGCTTTTGAAAAAAAAATTAAGCTTCAAAAGAGTTATTATCTGATTAATATTTTAGTGCATATTCTCAAAAAAAATTTAAGAGGAAGCATAATTTGTTCTTGAAAGATTAAAAAGAGTGATTGCTATAAAATTTTGAAAAACTTTAGATCACTCTACATTCTTGATATCATAGAATTTCAGTTTTATTCACGCTTATCATTAAAATCTGAAATTCAATAAAAGAAAAGAATGTTTAAAGAAGATAGCATCTTTTGAGTGGGAGCTTTAGAGATTCAATCTCTTTGCATTCTGCATTTTATTCAAAAATCACTTTCATTTGATGCATACCTTGAATATTTTATGGATTGATTTTGATGAAGCTCTTTGTGTTGCCATTACTTGTCTTAGTTATATAATAGCTTATACTTTGAGTTTAGTTCTATAGAGCTTTTTTTTTTATCTCAAATGAATATGATTTAATACTTAGAAATATGCTCTTAATGTTTTAAGTGGTACTGAAACTCATAGAAAATACATTTTTGAGATTGACAATTTGAATGTTTTATTGAAAATTATCTTCAAATTCTAAACTCTTAAATGGAATGATCAATTAAAGGGAAGAAAGAAACTTTCAGAGGGAGAGATCATATGGAACTTAATCGCATAAATTCATAACTAAAGAAAAGAGAAATAATACTAAATGAGAAGTGATCCTAATACTCTCCCATATGTATTATCTGAAATTTAAATATGAAAATCTTTATGACACCTCTTGAGGCTTGCTATTTGGTTAATATATCTTGTGCATCAATTATAAATCAAATTACAATTTAAATAATTGATTTTAAGTGCTTCTAATTTAATAAAAAAAGGGGAAGAAAAATAAAAGTGAAAAATCAGCCTGGAACGTAATGTTTTATGTTTGATTCATGTTCATTCTTGTCGATTTCTAAATTTAACTGTTTTATTTACAAAGCTTAACTTAATATCAAGAGCTTTATATAAATAAAAGGAAATGAATGTTCTTAAAGCTAAATCATTAAAAGATGCTCTATATAAATTTGGCAAAGGACTCTTAATATGCTTTTAATGTCTAACGGGTTTAAAACAGCATATGATATTAAACTTTGTGCTTCATTGAATATCTTTTGAATGTTGAATTTTCATCTGTACTTAATTGGTAAATTATTTATTTTGAAAACAAATTGAAAAGGATTTCATCTGTCTCTATTAGAAAATCTACTTTAGAATCTACTAATGAGTTTCTATGGGCTTGCACTTTAGTATTTCAATCCTGTGCTAATTCATTTTTATATGTATCAAAAGGTGTTTCTCTTTAAAGGAATAAAAGAAAGTCTTTAAAAGAGCTCTAAAAGAACTTTCAAAGCATTAGATTTTATGTATGCTCTAAGATGTATCATAAATTGCATGAATTCATATTTTGGTATCCATGCCCCAATGTCTTTATATCATGAAAGAATTTTGAAGTCATTAAGAATTAATGATTTAACATGGTTGATGAGAGCACAAAAGTGCGACCTACATATCACTAAAATTAGTGTTATTGCTAACCAATAATGATAAATTCACTGGATTAATATTATATTTGAGTTTGACACAGATTATCATAAATTAGTGATAAAATGCACATTGAGTACAAATTTGACTTCAAAAGGATCCCTTCCCAGATCCGACCCGGTTGAAGATTGGGTCGAGTCCGAGTTGGGTTCGGGTCCGAATCGGATCCAATTTTTCTATGCTTTTGGAAAAGAATTTTGGGCAAATCTAATTTGGCCATATCATAACTATGAGGTGCTGGGTGACCCATCACTTGAAAGACTTGCACTTGACCTCCGGTTAGAACAAATGACCCGTGACGAACTGAATCCGTCCGTCTACAAGCCAAATTTCATATCCCACTATTTTTTTTATCTATTTGACTAATTGGACGGAACTTGGTGTCTCCCAGCTCCCATCTCAGGAGGGCAAAGAAAAACCCAGCCATCCCGCCTCACAGATCCAAGCCAAACACCCGTGCTCTTCCGGATTCCCAGTAGCCACGCCGTTTCTCTTCCCAGCTCCAAGTTTTCGGTATCATCCTGCGCATCTCCTTCCTTCCGCGATCGATCTCAGCATCACTCGTCCGTGAATGGCATCCTCCCGAAATCCCACGATCCATTCGCACCTCCAGCCTCCCATTTCCTCTGTTCCAGCCAGCCATCCGGGAAGAAAATTCCATCGCGTCCAAGCCGCAGTGATCCAAGCTCTTCCGGATTCAAGACCATTTCTTTCGCCCGTGATACAACACCCATCTCTCTCTTTCGTGCCACAGCAATCGGATCCCCCAAGCATCTTCCATGATCAACGCCTGAATCATCCCATGGCATCTTCCATCTTCAGCGCGTCTCCCTCTTCCGAATTTGTCCGACCTCCTCTGCCTCAGCCCACGCCTCTTTCCTTCAGCATCGCGCCCAATAGCAGTGGTCCTAGCAAAGATCCCGCAACGCCTTCATCCCGTGATCCACGTCCCAGTTGATTTCGCAGCAGCTCCCATCGAACCAGCTCCCTTGATCCAGCCTTGCATGCAGTCCACCCAAGAATCATGCGTCCGTTCCCCATGGATCCATCGTCGGCTTCAAGGCTCGGGCAATTTATAAGAGGGGAGGAGAAGCGGAGGGAGGAGAGCGGGGTGGAGGTGCTGGCCGGCTAGTCCAAGGAAGAGAGTGTTAGATGTATGCCCTAGAAGCCAATTTGGCCGACACATTGTTGATTCCAGGGACATAATTTTGTACTTGACTGTTTATTATTGAATAAATAAAAAGGCATCTTTTCATTCATATTATTTATGTGTCTATGAATCGTCCAAAAAATTAATAAGATGATGATACATATTCTCAAGAGTTGAAAATTTGAGCCATGTATCATTGGTGATTAATTTCTAAATGCTCCTGATCAATGGATCATCACGAGGACGGTGATCGATCCGATCAGTGCACAGATCACTTTTCTTCTGGATGGACGAGACTTGAGTCCACAGTGTAGGGACACTGAAGTGATAGTGCAGGTGCTTGTTAGAGAACAAGGGTACTGAGCGTGACCAAGACAAGAAGTCACTTGGATGTCTATCCACTCGTCAGTGACTTGCTTGATGTTGCAGTAGTGTGACTGGTCCTTTGACCTGCGGTGCTTCGGCTACTCACAGTGAGGTTATTGTAGTTTGACTGCACACATACATGGTCTCTAGCCATATGGGTCCATGCAGTGTAGATTGGCTGCAGTAAGTTCACTGTAGGAGTAGGGTATGCACCTATAAGGAATCTATCGACCTTGATAGAAGAGGAGTGATCCTATGTGATTTATTAGACTGAGTTCTAAGACCTTGGCCAGGGCAGTAATATAAAGTGGAAAAAGAGTTTTCCACTATCGAACTCAAGTCGAATAAATCTTGACATATGACAGACGATGGGGTTTGACGAGTTGTCCATGACCTCCGTCCTGTAGGGATCCACGATAGTAGGACTGTATCACACGTTAACTGCACCTAGAGGTTCATCATTCCATTCTGCTGGGTAGCCACTACATGCTGCTAGGTGTCACTGGTGGATGGTGGGACTCATAGGGATTATCTTGATGATCGATAAACCCTAATGAGTTGAGTTGGAATCGTTCCAACCCATTGAAAGGAGTTTTCAATGATATAGTGATAGAGATCACAATATATCTCACTACCAGTCAGAATAGAACCTATGGGGTCACACACACTAGAAGTATTGACCGATCCGATGGTTGAAATCGTGATTAGGAATCACAAGTAATCAATTTGATTGATAAGAAGTTGAAGAAGGAAAGGGAATTAATTAATTGGACTTGAAACAAGAGTCCTACTTCGAGTAGGATACCTAGAGTCCTAATTGGATTAGGACTGGGAATCCTAGTTGGAGTAGGACTGGAATTCCTACTTGGAATAGGATTCCTCAATCCTAATGAGATTAGGAGTTTTGAATCAAAATTAGATTCCTACTTGGAGTAGGATTCCTAGAGTCCTAATCGGATTGGGGCTTTGGATTCAAATTAGAGTCCTAATTGGATTAGGACTAGAATTAAACAAATCCTAATTGGATTAGGATTCCTTAAGTCCTAATTAATTATTAATCTAATGAATCAACATGACTCCTAATTGGATTAGGATTGAAGAGTTCAATTGAGTCATGGTTCATTCAAGTCCTAATTGGATTAGGACTAGCATAGATTGAACCCAATTTGGCTAATCCTAATTGGATTGGGATTAAACCATAAGAGAGGCACCTAATCCTCTTTGGAGGAGGATTAGGGCATCACAAGAAGGAGGGATCACGCCCCTCTTCCTCTCCTTGTGTGCGGCATGAAGAGAGGGGCCGGCGCCCCCCTTCTCTCTTTGGAAAACCATCTAGGGCTCCTACTTTGGAGGAGCCCTTGATGGCTATAAAAGGCACCATGAGGCCGGCGCCCTAGGGCATTGGAATCCTCTTCCTCTTGTGCCGTGGCCACCATCTTCCTCTCTTTAGTTGCAGCCGCAAGCAAGGGTAGAAGCTCTCCAAGTGTTGGCGGCCTCCTCCTCTTCCCTTTCTTCATCCAACGCAAGCAACAGAAGAAGGCTGCGTAGGGGCTCATCTTCTTCCTCTTCTTCATCCTTCTTCTTCCTCCTCTCAAGCACTTTCAAGAGTTGAAAGAAAGAGAGGAGATCAGCCATCAAAGGAAGTCTCTGCAAGGGAGCTAGCACCCCGGGGAGACAAGAAAATATTGATCGGTCCTCTACTTCGTGTGGATACCCGTAGAGGCCGGACGTTTGAACGGCTTCAAGCGAACCCTCTTCCAAAACCACGAATTCAGATTTGCGGTGATCATCTACCCGCGCAAGGTGAAGATTTGATCTTCCTATTAGTTTTAAAAGTTTTAATTCTTACCTAATTACGAAAGGTCTCGAAACAACGTTCATGCGATGAACGTCGATCCCGCACATGCCTCTTCCGCTGCCATCTGATTTAATTTTTGAAATATCAGCGGCATGGGCGGGTTCCTAACAGTGGTATCAGAGCCTAGGCTTCGTAGATTAAGGTAAGAATTAAATATCTAAAGGCATATTAGATCTGAAAATTGAATGATCATGCATGCTGAAAAATTCTGCATGCAGATTTTTCAGGGGTGCTGATTTTTTGCATGCTGATTTTTATGTGATAAAAAGATGATTCTAATTGCATTGTTAATGGGATTACAAAGTTTAGAATCATGATTAGCATGATCAGCGACCTATGTCATGATACAATCAGTTAGTTTTCAGATCTGAAAATTATAATTGTTGCATACGGTGATGATCATAGGATTCAACCCCTTTTGGTATCAAATGTAATGACCTGCGATGTGATCTGCGATGTCATGTAATTTTTCAGATGCTTGCATGCATCTTATTTGATGTTTTGAGAGGCCTGCATGCCTCCTAAAAGGAGATGTAATTTATTTTTATTTTTATTTTACATCTGGTTGTATTTCTGTGATGTGATGTACATCAACGATCAAGTTGAAGCAAAGGCATGAGATGAAAGGTGATCTAAGCGGTTGATGGCGATGGGATCAAAGATCGAATCAAGGATCGAATCAAGGAGGCTTAGAACCAATTCAAGAGTTGAAGACCACTTGATCGATTGATGTGCATGTGCTTGTAATACGACCTAATTAGAATCCATGATCATCACCTAGTTAAAGTTTAGCTTTAATTATTGCTGCGATTATAACTGCCTGTGATGTGCCGTTTGCATGTGATGTGAATGCGAGTCGGGTAGATAGGTTTACATGTGATGTAGCAAACCCAATTGAGACCTAAATCAAAAACTCCTCAATCAAGTCGAGAGTGAACCGACATGAGCAAGTCATATTAGATTAATTGATCTAATTGGTGTCTAGGAAAGCATGAAAGGTGGTTACTTAATTAGGACCTTACTCACTGAGTAAGGGGAGCCTCCCACCTGCTTACCTGGCCAATTGTTCGATTACCTCTTATGAAGGGCTCAAGTTGCAAACACTAAGACCTGATTAACCAATATTAAGTCAATAGGTCTTCCACTGTAGTAGAGCTGCTAAGGCCTTTCTGATGTTGATTTGTCTCGGCTGGACACAGTGGTCAAGTTGCATCGGGGGGCTGGACCTCTCTATAGACATGAGATGTTGTAGGGTAAAGGTGGGGTTGGGCACCAATAACTGTTAGGTGAGGACCCAATGACGACTTTATTCCTACGGTTATACGGTGGGTCTGACTTAACTAAGAAATGGGACCAATAACTGTTAGGTGAGGTCTTCATGGCTTAGAGACCAAGTTACACTGCAACATGCTTGAGAAGCATTGTACAAGAGTTGTACACTCATCCATCTATGTGTCACCAATAACTGTTAGGTGAGGTGGCATGTAAATCGGTGGGACCGCAGTACCCACTAGAAACCCTAGTCGTGTGGGATTTCCGTTTCCCTACCAGGGGAGTGTGAGGGATTCGAGAAAATAGTGGGAGTTACATTTGTTCTAAAAGACCTTAGAACAGATTAGGATCAAGTACAAAAGTCTAACTAGAATCTTTACTCTCTGCAGATACAATGTCGGCTTCAAACCCTCTGACCTGTATTCTTGAGACCAACCGACTGACCGGAACCAATTACAAAGACTGGCTTAGAAATCTCAAAATTGTTTTGGACTGTGAGAAAATAGGCTACATACTCGATTCAGATATCCCCACACTACCAGCACGTCCTACTGATGTTCAGCGTGAGTTGCATAAAAAGTGGTTGGATGATGACATTAGAGTAAAATGCTATATGATGGCATCCATGTCTAATGAACTCCAATGCCAGCATGAAAGTATGAAGACTGCTAGGGACATACTAGCACACCTGCAAGAGTTGTATGGTGAGCAAAGTCGCACAGCTCGTTTTGAAGTGTCCAAGAGACTTTTCAAAGCGAAAATGCGCGAAGGGCAGTCTGTCCATGATCACGGTCTGACCATGATCAAGGACCTAGAGGAGCTTGAGAAGCTTGGTATGGACATGCACAAGGAATTACAAGTGGATTTGATCCTACAATCACTTTCTGATTCATTTGGTCAGTTTATAGTAAACTACCACATGAATAAGATTGAATGCACTAAGACTGAACTAATCAACATGTTGGTAACTGCTGAGGGAGCCTTGAAAGGTTCAAGGGGCAATGTCCTTGCTGCTGAGTTGACTTCTGGTTCCAAGAGAAAGTCTACTTGGAAGAAAAAGAAGCCTGCTAAGAAGCAGAAGAAAGACAAGAAGCCAAAGAAGGAAGTTCAAAAGAAAAAGGCTAACGACAAAGGAAAATGTTTCCACTGCAATGTCGAAGGCCACTGGAAGAGAAACTGTCCTTCATACCTCGAGAGCCTGAAGAACAAGAAAGGTGACACACCTTCAGAAGGTATAGACTTGCTCATTATTGAAACTAATCTAACGGTTTCTTCTACTTCTAGTTGGGTTATAGATTCTGGTTCTAGTGCTCATTTGTGCACTACCATGCAGGGTCTAAAGGAAAGTAGAAGGCTGGCGGAAGGTGCGGTAACCCTTCGGGTTGGCAACGGGGCAAACGTTGCTGCTGTGGCTGTGGGCACCTACCATTTGCGACTACCGTCTGGATTTAGTTTAGTACTTAGAGACTGCTATTATGTACCTGCTGCTAGCAGAAATTTGATTTCTGTTTCATGTCTAGCACAGGAAGGTCATGTTTTTACATTTGACAAAGACTGCTGTTCTATTTATTTAAGAAATAAAATAGTCGCACGTGGTTTCATGATTGACAGTCTCTATCATTTACATATGGATGTATCTGTGAATGTTACCGAGCAAGAAGTGAGTGCCAAAGGATCCAAAAGATCCAGAGATGAGATAAACCAAAGATATTTGTGGCACCTCAGGCTTGGCCATATTGGAGAAGACAGAATGAACAAAATGGATAAAGATGGGCTTTTAGGCTCATTGACTTCTGAGTCATATCCAGTTTGCGAGTCCTGCCTTCAAGGAAAAATGGCTAGACTGCCCTTTGTAGGACATGGGGAGAGGACCACTGAAATACTTACCCTAGTACATACAGATGTATGTGGCCCATTCGATGTGCTAGCCAGGGGACGTTATTCTTACTTCATTACCTTTACCGATGATTATTCACGATATGGGTATGTGTATCTTATGAGACACAAGTCTGAGTCTTTTGAAAAGTTCAAAGAGTTCAAGAATGAAGTAGAAAAACAAACTGGAAAACCTCTTAAGGCTCTTCGATCAGATCGAGAAGGAGAATACCTTAGTGGAGAATTCCGGAACTATCTCAAAGAAAACGGCATAGTCTCACAATGGACACCTCCGGGTATACCTCAACTCAACGGGGTGTCAGAGAGGAGGAATCGGACCCTATTGGATATGGTCAGGTCCATGATGAGCTTCACTGATTTACCTATGTTCCTTTGGGGAGATGCCTTACTCACAGCGATTTATTTATTGAATAGAGTTTCCTCTAAATCCGTTCCTACCACACCGTATGAGATATGGCATGGTAAGAAACCAAGTCTTGGTCATCTCAAGATTTGGGGATGTCCAGCCCACGTCAAGAGACTACAGGCAGACAAGTTAGAGGCTAGGACCATAAGTGCTCGTTTTATAGGATATCCTAAAGAGTCATTAGGATACAATTTTTACGTCTCAGAGGATCACAATGTGTTTGTGAGCCGTCATGCCATCTTCTTGGAAAATCAGTTTATCCTTGATAGAGGCAGTGGGAGGAAAATTGAGCTTGAAGAGAAAGTCTCTGAAAAGCAACGAGTCATGGATCCTATCGAGCCCATTCATACAGAGCCAGTACACGATGTCCCTCGACCACCTCGTAGATCTAGTAGGGTCTCCCATCCTTCCGATAGATACTTAGGTATACTAGAAGAGGATACCGAGGAAATATTCCTAGTGGGAGATAGGGATCATACACAAGATCCCAAAACCTACGATGAGGCGATATCTGATATCGATTCCGAGAAATGGCTCGAAGCCATGAAGTCAGAGTTAGACTCCATGCATTCCAACCAAGTCTGGACCTTAGTAGACCCACCAGAAGGTATTGTACCTATTGGATGCAAATGGATCTACAAAAGGAAGATAGGTTCGGATGGAGAGGTAGAGACCTATAAGGCAAGGCTTGTGGCGAAAGGGTATAGTCAGTGCGAAGGTATTGACTATCAGGAGACCTTTTCACCTGTAGCCATGCTAAAATCCATCCGAACATTGCTTGCCATTGCAGCATTTCATGATTATGAAATCTGGCAGATGGATGTGAAAACTGCTTTCCTGAATGGATATCTTGATGAAGATATCTATATGGAACAGCCTTTGGGTTTCACTTCCAGTGATGGAGATCACAGGGTCTGCAAGCTGCAAAGGTCCATCTATGGACTAAAGCAAGCATCTCGGAGTTGGAACACTCGTTTCGATGACGCAATCAAAATGTTTGATTTCATCAAAAACGAAGAGGAACCGTGTGTTTACAAAAGGGTTAGTGGGAGTGCTGTCGTTTTTCTCGTACTGTACGTAGATGACATTCTCCTGATTGGGAATGATATTCCCATGCTAACCTCGGTCAAGGTCTGGTTGTCAAAAGAATTCTCCATGAAAGACCTTGGGGAAGCATCCTATATTTTGGAAATAAAGGTCTATAGAGATAGATCTAAAAGGATGCTTGGCCTTTCACAGAAGATGTACATAGAGGAGGTGCTGAAAAGGTTCAGCATGGAAAACTCCAAGAGGGGTCTCTTACCCCTAAGGCATGGAATTCATCTCTCCAAGAAGATGTGCCCCAACACATCTGAAGAGATTCAACGCATGAGCAAGATTCCCTATGCATCGGCAATAGGAAGCCTCATGTATGCCATGCTATGTACACGACCTGATATAGCCCTTGCTGTGAGTGTCACAAGCAGATATCAGTCGAATCCAGGTGAAGAACACTGGACAGCTGTGAAGAATATTCTTAAGTACTTGAAAAGAACTAAAGATTTATTCTTGGTTTTTGGAGGATCATCAGAGTTAAAGGTAGAAGGGTACACAGATTCAGACTTTATGACTGATGTCGATGACAGGAAGTCAACATCTGGATATGTGTTCTTGTGCAATGGTGGTGCGGTAAATTGGAAGAGTTCTAAACAACCGATCATTGCTGATTCTACTATGGAAGCCGAATACATCGCCGCCTCTGAAGCTGCTAAGGAAGGCTTCTGGTACAAGAAATTCATTGCAGAGCTGGACGTGATGACATCAGATGCCATAACACTCTACTGCGATAATAATGGCGCCATAGCCCTTGCTAAGGAGCCAAGGTCTCATCAGAAGTCTAAGCATATAGAGCGGCGCTTCCATCTCATACGCGACTATGTTGAGAAGAAATATGTAGATGTGCAGAGAGTAGACTCCGCGGATAACGTGGCAGACCCGTTCACTAAGCAGCTGAGTCAGCAAAAGACTGAAGCCCACCTTGAGAAGATGGGCCAAAGATATATGACCAATTGGCTTTAGTGCAAGTGGGAGATTGTTAGATGTATGCCCTAGAAGCCAATTTGGCCGACACATTGTTGATTCTAGGGACATAATTTTGTACTTGACTGTTTATTATTGAATAAATAAAAAGGCATCTTTTCATTCATATTATTTATGTGTCTATGAATCGTCCAAGAAATTAATAAGATGATGATACATATTCTCAAGAGTTGAGAATTTGAGCCATGTATCATTGGTGATTAATTTCTAAATGCTCCTGATCAATGGATCATCACGAGGACGGTGATCGATCCGATCAGTGCACAGATCACTTTCCTTCTGGATGGACGAGACTTGAGTCCACAGTGTAGGGACACTGAAGTGATAGTGCAGGTGCTTGTTAGAGAACAAGGGTACTGAGCGTGACCAAGACAAGAAGTCACTTGGATGTCTATCCACTCGTCAGTGACTTGCTTGATGTTGCAGTAGTGTGACTGGTCCTTTGACCTGCGGTGCTTCGGCTACTCACAGTGAGGTTATTGTAGTTTGACTGCACACATACATGGTCTCTAGCCATATGGGTCCATGCAGTGTAGATTGGCTGCAGTAAGTTCACTGTAGGAGTAGGGTATGCACCTATAAGGAATCTATCGACCTTGATAGAAGAGGAGTGATCCTATGTGATTTGTTAGACTGAGTTCTAAGACCTTGGCCAGGGCAGTAATATAAAGTGGAAAAAGAGTTTTGTGGAGTGATTGATTAAAACCCCATTTGATTTTGATGAGCTCAAAGCATTTGAGTATATCTTTTAATTACTAATGAATTCAATTGAGTGTTTCAGTGAAAATCCTGTCTAAGTGTCCCAAGACTTGGTTCATAATTGTTGGATAAGTTAAGGAGTCTGTTTGAACCAATGTCTGAGACTCGAGTCGACTCCCGAGTATCACGAGTCGACTCCAAGCGTATCAAGTTCACTGGCACGAGCTCGAGTCGACTCCAGATGAGTACGAGTCGACTCCGACTGAGAACAGACAGAAGAACAGAAAGGATCAACTCAGAACCTGTCAACGAGTCAACTCCTGAAGTGCGCGAGTCGACTCCAATGTTCACCAAGTCGACTCCAGGGAAGTAAGAGTCGACTCCAAGCAGTCACAGGCAGAAAAGTCAGAGAGCAGTTTTCGGGTCTGAGATTCGAGTCGACTCCAGTGGAACGCGAGTCGACTCCGATGGTTGACAGGTCGACTCCAAAGAAAGCAAGAGTCGACTCTCAGCGGTACACAAAGAAAGTCAGAGACCATTTTATGGACTCTGAGATTCGAGTCGACTCCCGCAATACGCGAGTCGACTCCAAGACACCGCGACCCCAAGACAGACAGAAAACCAAGTTACTGCCTCTGAGATTCGAGTCGACTCCCAGACAGCTCGAGTCGACTCTAAGACAGCTTCACGTCAAAAGGCAGAAGACCATCTTTCGGAAACTGAGAGCCGAGTCGACTCCAAGGAAGTTCGAGTCGACTCCAAGACTGGACGAGCCAAAAGACAGAGGATCGGGAGTTCGGGCTCTGAGATTCGAGTCGACTCCCAGGACAGTCGAGTCGACTCGAGTGGACAAAATTCAAAATTGGATCCACGGACTTCAGTGGATGAGCCGACTCCAAAATTGCCAAGTCAGCTCCAGAAGTTGACGAGTCGACTCCAGGTCAAGACGAGTCGACTCCCAGTCGTGAAGGCAACTTTAATTCAAATTTGGAACAGTTGCCGAGTCGACTCCGGAAAAGCTTGAGTCGACTCCCGCTACAGCCGAGTCGACTCCTGATCGCGCGAGTCGACTCCAACCCACCAACGGTCATATTGTCAGGCTGCGCAGAGTGTTCAGAACGGGCAGAAAAAGCACTCTAACGGCTAGTTTCCGTGGGAGTTGGCTTAAATAGCCACAGAGGACTGTAGCAAGGGAGAGAACAACTATTTCACTCCAACTAATCAAGCACTCAAGCTCCGCAACGTGCTCTTCAACGAAAAAGAGGAAGATCTGCATTTACTGCTTCCAACTACATCTTCCCAGCAATTAAAGCCTCCTTCTCCTGCATTCAAGTCGACTACTCTTTCAAGAGGAGACCAGAAGTTTAAGAAGCCATTCCTCATCTCCAATCTAAAAGCGTTTGAGGCTTCTTAACTTCATTTATTGTTCATATTGTTTTCATCTGCTTTTTGAGAAGCTCATTTTCTGTTTTCTTTTTACAACTTGTATTTACTTGGTTCAATCGGGGATTGAATCAAGGAGATTGAGGTTGGTTGGTGAGCCGAGTTAAAACCAACGTGTGTAAGGGTTCGATTGTGATCCCGGGAAAACAATCGGGGGTGGTTCTAGTCGTTGAGCCTGGGAAAACCGACCGAGTTCGTTGTGAGCTCGTAAAACAACAAGTTTGGTTGTGAGCTTGGAAAACAACCGGCTGTAATCCAAGAGGATTATAGTGAATTCCCAAGTGAGACTTGGGGAGTGGACGTAGGAGCAAGGGTTAGCTCCGAACCACTATAAAACTTGTGTTTGTGATTGATTGTCTCTCCTTCTTCTCATTTCATATTACTCACAGCACATAGTAATTAATTAAATAACTTGCAATAGTTTTTAATTAATCATCCATAACGTTTTAAATTATCTAAATTATTTTAAAACCCAATTCACCCCCCCCCTCTTGGGTTGTCTATCTGGGCAACAAGTGGTATCAGAGCCTAAACTCTTCCACCCAAGAGTAAAAGATCGAAATGACAACCCCATTTGGATCTTCCCACATTGAGGGTCAGTCCACCCAAAGACCCCCATTCTTTAATGGGTCTGACTACTCATATTGGAAGGCTAGGATGAGAATATTCATCCAAGCCCAAGACTATGAGATGTGGACTATTGTAATAAATGGGCCATACATCCCATCCATATATGTAGATGGTGTCAAGGTACCCAAACTAGAAACGGATTGGGATGAACATGACATGAGGAAGGCACAACTAAACTCTAAAGCTATGAATGTGTTTTATTGTGCCTTAGATAGAAATGAATTCAATAGGGTCTCTACTTGCAACTCTGCAAAAGAGATTTGGGATAGACTTGAAGTGACCCATGAGGGCACAAATCAAGTTAAAGAATCCAAAATAAATATACTGGTTCATAAGTATGAACTATTTAGAATGAATTCTAATGAGACAATCACTAGCATGTTCACTAGGTTTACAGACATTGTCAATGGCCTAAAAAGCCTTGGCAAGAGCTATACTAACAGTGATCTTATCAGGAAAATCCTTCGGTGTCTACCTAGGTCGTGGGAAGCTAAAGTGACGGCAATCCAAGAAGCCAAGGACTTGAACAAGTTACCACTAGAGGAGCTTCTTGGATCCCTAATGACGCACGAGCTAACCATGAAGCAACCCAATGAGGAAGAGTCCTCCCAAAAGAAAAAGGTAATAGCTCTAAAATCTACTTCATCTAACAAGGACTTATCTTGCAGTAGCAGCAGTGACGAAGAAGAGGATGAGGAAGATGATGGTGAGGCTCTTCTTGTGCGCAAGTTCAAGAGATTCATCAACCACAAGAAGTCCTATCATCAAAGGAGAGGCCCCTCAAATTTCTACCGCAAGGACAAAGGTAAGGAAAGGGAAAACGAGGGGATTGGGTGTTACGAGTGCAAGAAGCCGGGTCACATAAGAGCTGAATGCCCTTTACTGAAAAAGGGGAGCAAGTACAAAAAGAAGAAGGCTCTTGTCACGACTCTATCCGACTCCGACTCATCATCCTCTTCATCGGATGAGGAACAAGAGAAAAAGGCCAATCTCTGCTTCATGGCCAATGAAAGTGAGGTAACATCCGAATCACCTTTAGATTTTACTTTTGATGAGCTTTATGATGCTTTTAATGAATTAATGATAGAATATAAGGCAATAAATCTGAAGAATAAAGAACTAAAAATAGCTAATCAATCATACATACTTAAGTACGATAAATTAGTTAAGGATAAGGACTTAATCACCAAAGAAAATATGGAACTTAAGACAAGCAATAAACTTTTAACTCAAAAGACTAATACCTTAACTAAAGAAAATGAAAGGCTAAATAAAGAAACATTAGAACCCAAAAATCATAAACAAATCCTAAACAAGGATCTCACAAAAGAACTTAATGATCTAAAAGCAGAAAATCAAACACTAACTAAAGAACTTAACAAATACAAACCCTTAGTTGAAAAATTTACCTATAGTTCTGAAAAGTTAAACATGATACTTAATAGTCAACAAGCCGTATTTAATAAAGCGGGGTTAGGATATAAACCAAGAAATAAACAAAAACTTCTTAGTAACTTCTTTGTTAAAGCTGGGGAAACTAAAACTAAGAAAATAACCTGCTTTTGTTGTGGAACTATCGGACATAAGGTAAATGTATGTGACTATAGAAAAAGTAAAACAAAAAGGAAAATAAAAAGGGTATGGGTTCCAAAAGGAACCAACTTGACTAACCATGAAGGACCCAAGAAAACTTGGGTACCTAAGATGACATGATTTGCTTATGTAGGAGTGTCTTGCAGCCAAGGTCAACAAAAACTGCTGGTATTTGGATAGTGGCTGCTCAAGGCACATGACGGGTGATAAAGATCAATTCTTCACCCTCGAAGCTAAGAAGGGAGGTGCTGTGACTTTTGGAGACAACAACCAAGGTCACATCATTGGTATTGGTAAAGTTCAAATCACCCCTTCTACTTTTATAGATAATGTTAGATATGTTGATGGTCTTAAGCATAACTTGTTAAGCATTAGTCAATTATGTGATAAAGGATATGATGTTATGTTTAAACCATCACTATGCATTATAACAAATCCTAATGATAATAGTTTAGTTTTTAAAGGGATTAGGCGTGGAAATGTATATGTTGTAGACCTAGAAGATCTTGCAAAACATAACCAATGTTTAGTTGTTAATGAAACTAAAGAAAATGATGCTAGTTGGTTATGACACCGTAAGTTAGGTCATGCAAGCATGGACACAATAACTAAACTAGTTAAAAGAGACTCCGTGATAGGTTTGCCAAAATTAAAATTTGAAAAGAACAAAATATGTGAAGCATGTCAATTTGGCAAACAATCTAGGAACTCATTTAAATCCATAAAATGTGTCTCTACTTCTAGACCTCTAGAATTATTACACATGGATCTATTCGGTCCAACTAGAACAACAAGCCTAGGTGGAAATAAATATGGTCTAGTCATTGTAGATGATTATTCTAGGTACACATGGGTCATGTTCCTAGCACATAAGGATCAAGCATTTTCTGTCTTTAAGAAATTCCATAAAGAAGTAACCAATGCTAGAGATAACTCAGTAATAGCTATTAGAAGTGACCATGGTACCGAATTCGAAAATCAGTCATTTGAGGAGTTTTGTAGTAAAAAGGGGATAACCCATAATTTTTCAGCACCTAGGACACCACAACAAAATGGAGTTGTGGAAAGGAAAAATAGAACACTAGAAGAAATGGCTAGAACTATGTTATGTGAAAGTAACCTCCCTAAGTACTTTTGGGGAGAAGCCATTAATACTTCTTGCCATATATTAAATAGAGTTTTGTTAAGACCCATTATAAAGAAAACACCTTATGAACTTTGGAAAAACAGAAAACCAAAAGTTAATTACTTTCATGTTTTTGGATGTAGGTGTTTTGTTCATAATAATGGGAAAGATAATCTAGGTAAATTTGACTCTAAATCGGATGAAGGAATATTCTTAGGTTATTCTACAACTAGTAAAGCCTATAGAGTCTTTAATAAAAGAACCTTAGTTATAGAAGAATCTATACATGTTGTTTTTGATGACTCTAGTGACATCTCGTCTAGTAAGAAGATTAATTTTGATGATGATGTTGAAATACTTGAAGAAAAGATAGATGAGATGAGATTTCAAGATAATAATCAAAAGTTGATTGAAGGAGAATCATCAAGCCAAGAGGGTATTGTGGATCATGGGCTAACTAAAGCTTGGAGGTATGCTCATGGGCATCCTAAGGAACTAATTCTAGATGATCCATCTCAACCCGTTAGGACTAGAGCATCCCTTAGAAATTTGAATAACTATCTAGCTTTTGTTTCACACTTTGAGCCCAAACATATAGAAGAAGCCGAAAATGATGTAAATTGGATAAATGCAATGCAAGAAGAACTAAACCAATTTACTAGAAACAAAGTGTGGAATCTAGTAGAGAGACCTTCTGAATATCCAATTATAGGTACTAAATGGATATATAAAAATAAGCTAGATGAAAATGGAATTGTTATAAGGAATAAGGCTAGACTAGTAGCAAAGGGTTATAATCAAGAAGAAGGCATAGATTTTGATGAAACCTTTGCTCCCGTAGCTAGACTTGAGGCTATTAGATTATTATTAGCATATGCATGCTCTAAGGACTTCAAACTATATCAAATGGATGTAAAAAGTGCTTTTTTAAATGGGTATATTAATGAGGAGGTATATGTAGAACAACCTCCTGGTTTTGAAAATCATCAATATCCCAATCATATATATAAACTAAACAAAGCACTTTATGGTTTAAAACAAGCACCTAGAGCATGGTATGAGAGGCTTAGCAAATTCCTATTAGAACATGAATTCTCTAGGGGAAATGTAGATACAACATTATTTTTGAAAAAGCAAAATAAGGATATGTTATTAGTACAGATTTATGTTGATGATATCATTTTCGGTGCTACTAACAATCACCTCTGCGAAGAGTTTGCTGATTTGATGCAGAGTGAGTTTGAGATGAGCATGATGGGAGAGCTGAACTACTTCCTCGGGCTTCAAATCAAACAGTCTGAAGGAGGCATCTTCATCAATCAAGCTAAATATATCAAGGAGATGCTCAAGAAGTTTGATATGGAGGGAAACAAATCAATCAGCACTCCCATGAGCTCATCATGCAAATTAGACCAAGATGAATCAGGTAAATCTGTAGATCAAAAACTTTATAGAGGTATGATAGGATCTTTATTGTATCTTACTGCAAGTAGACCTGATATTATGTTTAGTGTGTGCATGTGTGCTAGATATCAGGCTAATCCTAAAGAAACACACCTAGCTGCAGTTAAGAGAATTTTTAAATATTTAATAGGAACTAAGAACATAGGGCTATGGTACTCTAAAGAATCTAGCCTAAACTTAATAGGATACACAGATTCAGACTTCGCTGGATGTAAGCTTGATAGAAAAAGTACCAGCGGGTCGTGTCAATTTCTAGGAGAAAACCTTATCTCATGGTTTAGCAAGAAACAAAACTCGGTTGCATTATCCACTGCAGAAGCTGAATATGTTGCAGCCGGGAGTTGTTGTGCTCAAATCTTATGGATTAAACAACAGTTAGAAGATTATGGCATTAAACAAGATAAAATTTCCATTAATTGTGATAATACAAGTGCCATAAATCTAACTAAAAATCCAATTCAACATTCAAGAACTAAACACATTGAGATAAGACATCACTTCATAAGAGATCATGTATTGAATGGTGATGTGACACTCCAATTTGTTTGTACTGATAATCAATTAGCAGATATTTTTACAAAACCCCTAAGTGAAGAGAGGTTTAGTGTGCTTAGGAGGGGATTAGGAGTGATTGATCCATCCTAGTGGTAGTTTCCACTAGATTCATTGATTTTGATGATTATAATATGGTTAAAATAGAGTTCCTTTTCAATGATCATCAAATCAGATCTTAATTAGGTGATTTTCCCTCATTTGGCACGATTATAGCATGATTTTTAGGTGCGTGCCAAGGTTAGAGACGACTCGAGTAAGTTACAGAGCCGGCTCCTAAGGGGGAGTCGACTCGCGCATTGGCGGGAGTCGACTCGCAAAGATGGCAGCAGAGGGGGAGTCGACTCGCATATTGTCGGGAGTCGACTCGAGGCCTACAGGCGCATAAGGAGAGTCGACTCGCGCATATTCTGGAGTCGACTCGAGGTCGAGTCGACTCGCGACTCAGTGGAGTCGACTCGCAGTCGGGATCCGACTTTCTAACCCTAGATTTGTCGTTTCGAAAACACTTTTCTCTCAAGCCGCCACTGTTCAAAAAGCCCTAGAGCCGACTCCTAGGTCTTCCCCGATCGTCTCCAACCCTTTTTTCGTCGATTTTTCACCGGTTCTTAGGGTTTTCGTCCGTTCCTAGGTCGTCTCCGGTCCATCCCAAGCTTCCTCCGTCGACCCTTCTCCGTCTTTTAGGTTCTTCATTCCATTTTAGGTCAAAATGCCACGTAAGACCGTGGTTAGGAAGAGGTCCCGTCTCGAGGCCGGTCCCGAGCGGCGCTCCAAGGCGCGGCACGATCCCGCGAGGCAACCACCTCCGGCTCGTTCCCCGCCTAGGGCGGTTCCCGCGAGGCCATTGGCCGGGAAGGTCGTCTCCACCGGAAGGTATGTCGATTTCGACTTCCTCTCCCGGGAAGGTTTCACCATAGGTGAAAGACTTAGGGTCCAGGGCTTAGAGTTCTTCCTTACATTGGACCTCCCCACATATCCAGGGCTCGTTAGAGAGTTTTACGGTACCGTCCATCGGGGAGATGGGGGTATCGAGGGCACAGTAGCCGGTGTCCCTGTGTTTGTCACGGAGGATCTTATTGGCCACATCCTCCACCTTCCACTAGTAGGGGTGGCTCCCACACATCCCGAGGATAGAGTTGAGGCCCTTACGGCCGTTCTCGGGCATCCACCCCAGTCACCCGTAGACGAGGTAACCGCCAGCTCACTACCGATTGAGATGCGGATCCTCTTGAGTATACTGTCTAGGTCCATCTTCCCTAAACTCATATATCGATACATGTGTGAGCCCCTAGATAGACCTAGGCTCACCCTCCCATATGGCATGATATTCACCCTTCTGTTTGGGGAGTACGAGGTTCCCATTCCTGAGGGGGAGCCCTTTCGCGCTTTGCGATGGACTGATCGCACGCGTGCGGGGACCCTACACAGGATGGGATTTCGGAAGAGAGAGGGGGTATGGGTTAGGAAGTCTACCCTCACCGCTCAGACCACCAGACCTTTACCCAGTCCTGAGCCCGATTCAGACTACCCAGACCTTCCAGACCATCCAGACCTTCCATCCACTCCTCCTGCTCCTACCACCTCCGCCGGACCTTCCTCCTCGGCACCACCCTCTATGGCGGTCCGGATTGATCCTGAGCAGCTCCGGGAGCTGCGACAGGAGATAGTCAGAGAGGTGAGGGATGAGCTGCTTCGGGAGCTCCGAGGTGTGGTGCCTGCTCCCACTCCTGCACCCGTATCTTCTCAGTTGGTCCCTTCCTTGACAGCCGTGACTGACATGACGGCTCATGTACGGGAAGAGATCTACAATGTCCGGAGTTTGGTCCAGGCCCAGTTCCAGAGCATGAGTGAGGTCACGAGCACCACTCGACAGATGCGAGAGGACATAGGTCGTGACATGCACACCACCACCGAGGGGGCCGAGCGCTTGTCGAATGTACTCATCGACAAGCTGGACGCACTTCAGACGTCAGTGACTGGGCTTCAGACGTCGGTGACTGAGCTCTCCACTACACATAGCAGAGCCACTACGTCTATTATCACGCAGCTCGGACATGTTACAGATGCAGTCACCCTCCTCATGGAGCAGAGCCGATTGAGAGGAGGAGCACCATCCTCGAGAGGAGGAGCCACATCCTCGAGAGGAGGAGCCACCTCATCGAGAGGGGGAGATACATCCTCGAGGGGGGGATCTTCATCCTCGAGGAGACCATAGATGTTCTTTTTGTTTTGTTTTGTATTGTTTTGCTTTACTTATTGTATGCTCAAATGTATTCACATTCATATCAATACAATAAGTAGACATCTTATCTTCATTTCTGTGCCATTTGATGATTGGTTGTGCCATTTGTGCCATTGATTGTGTGTGATTACCTCCTTTTTGATATGATGACAAAAAGGGGGAGAAATATGTATAAAATATGTAAAAGGGGAGAAACATGGATAAAATATGTAAAAGAAATCAATAAAAAGATAAACTCTTAAAAACACACATAAATTTGTTCTAAGTGGATTCGGTACCTCGAGGCTCATTATCTCTCTTTTGGGGCTCCTAATGGAGT
The DNA here is from genome assembly GCF_051530095.1 of Phoenix dactylifera. Taxonomy (NCBI): domain Eukaryota; kingdom Viridiplantae; phylum Streptophyta; class Magnoliopsida; order Arecales; family Arecaceae; genus Phoenix; species Phoenix dactylifera. The sequence continues at coordinate 76,121,411 of NC_143190.1, forward strand.
AATCTCCAGAATCTATTCATGGAATATTCGGAGATTAGCTGAATCTTACTCATGAACAAATTGACAGATTTTTCCCTCTAAAAACCAAAAAAATTCAGTTCAAAAACTTCAAAGCATTAAAAGGAAATTCAGAGAATCAAAACATAGTTGAATGCATATGTTGAGGGGGAGAATCTGAATTTTAATCAAACTAAATCATTAATGACATATAAGCCAAACAATTGATTGTATAATATGAAGGCTTATATAATTCCAAATGAAAGGGAGAGCTTTAACTCCGAAATTTAATGTTTTACTCCTTTCAAGCTTGGATAAATTGAATTACCAGACATTTGAATTCATTTATGGATTTTATTTCATTATTTATTGAACAATTCATTTTACATATACTCAATGTTTTGTCATCATCAAAAAGAGAGAGATTGTGGAGTGATTGATTAAAACCCCATTTGATTTTGATGAGCTCAAAGCATTTGAGTATATCTTTTAATTACTAATGAATTCAATTGAGTGTTTCAGTGAAAATCCTGTCTAAGTGTCCCAAGACTTGGTTCATAATTGTTGGATAAGTTAAGGAGTCTGTTTGAACCAATGTCTGAGACTCGAGTCGACTCCCGAGTATCACGAGTCGACTCCAAGCGTATCAAGTTCACTGGCACGAGCTCGAGTCGACTCCAGATGAGTACGAGTCGACTCCGACTGAGAACAGACAGAAGAACAGAAAGGATCAACTCAGAACCTGTCAACGAGTCGACTCCTGAAGTGCGCGAGTCGACTCCAATGTTCACCAAGTCGACTCCAGGGAAGTAAGAGTCGACTCCAAGCAGTCACAGGCAGAAAAGTCAGAGAGCAGTTTTCGGGTCTGAGATTCGAGTCGACTCCAGTGGAACGCGAGTCGACTCCGATGGTTGACAGGTCGACTCCAAAGAAAGCAAGAGTCGACTCTCAGCGGTACACAAAGAAAGTCAGAGACCATTTTATGGACTCTGAGATTCGAGTCGACTCCCGCAATACGCGAGTCGACTCCAAGACACCGCGACCCCAAGACAGACAGAAAACCAAGTTACTGCCTCTGAGATTCGAGTCGACTCCCAGACAGCTCGAGTCGACTCCAAGACAGCTTCACGTCAAAAGGCAGAAGACCATCTTTCGGAAACTGAGAGCCGAGTCGACTCCAAGGAAGTTCGAGTCGACTCCAAGACTGGACGAGCCAAAAGACAGAGGATCGGGAGTTCGGGCTCTGAGATTCGAGTCGACTCCCAGGACAGTCGAGTCGACTCGAGTGGACAAAATTCAAAATTGGATCCACGGACTTCAGTGGATGAGCCGACTCCAAAATTGCCAAGTCAGCTCCAGAAGTTGACGAGTCGACTCCAGGTCAAGACGAGTCGACTCCCAGTCGTGAAGGCAACTTTAATTCAAATTTGGAACAGTTGCCGAGTCGACTCCAGAAAAGCTTGAGTCGACTCCCGCTACAGCCGAGTCGACTCCTGATCGCACGAGTCGACTCCAACCCACCAACGGTCATATTGTCAGGCTGCGCAGAGTGTTCAGAACGGGCAGAAAAAGCACTCTAACGGCTAGTTTTCATGGGGGTTGGCTTAAATAGCCACAGAGGACTGTAGCAAGGGAGAGAACAACTATTTCACTCCAACTAATCAAGCACTCAAGCTCCGCAACGTGCTCTTCAACGAAAAAGAGGAAGATCTGCATTTACTGCTTCCAACTACATCTTCCCAGCAATTAAAGCCTCCTTCTCCTGCATTCAAGTCGACTACTCTTTCAAGAGGAGACCAGAAGTTTAAGAAGCCATTCCTCATCTCCAATCTAAAAGCGTTTGAGGCTTCTTAACTTCATTTATTGTTCATATTGTTTTCATCTGCTTTTTGAGAAGCTCATTTTCTGTTTTCTTTTTACAACTTGTATTTACTTGGTTCAATCGGGGATTGAATCAAGGGGATTGAGGTTGGTTGGTGAGCCGAGTTAAAACCAACGTGTGTAAGGGTTCGATTGTGATCCCGAGAAAACAATCGGGGGTGGTTCTAGTCGGTGAGCCTGGAAAAACCGACCGAGTTCGTTGTGAGCTCGTAAAACAACAAGTTTGGTTGTGAGCTTGGAAAACAACCGGCTGTAATCCAAGGGGATTATAGTGAATTCCCAAGTGAGACTTGGGGAGTGGACGTAGGAGCAAGGGTTAGCTCCGAACCACTATAAAACTTGTGTTTGTGATTGATTGTCTCTCCTTCTTCTCATTTCATATTACTCACAGCACATAGTAATTAATTAAATAACTTGCAATAGTTTTTAATTAATCATCCATAACGTTTTAAATTATCTAAATTATTTTAAAACCCAATTCAACCCCCCCTCTTGGGTTGTCTATCTGGGCAACAAGTTTTCCACTATCGAACTCAAGTCGAATAAATCTTGACATATGACAGACGATGGGGTTTGACGAGTTGTCTATGACCTCCGTCCTGTAGGGATCCACGATAGTAGGACTGTATCACACGTTAACTGCACCTAGAGGTTCATCATTCCATTCTGCTGGGTAGCCACTACATGCTGCTAGGTGTCACTGGTGGATGGTGGGACTCATAGGGATTATCTTGATGATCGATAAACCCTAATGAGTTGAGTTGGAATCGTTCCAACCCATTGAAAGGAGTTTTCAATGATATAGTGATAGAGATTACAATATATCTCACTACCAGTCAGAATAGAACCTATGGGGTCACACACACTAGAAGTATTGACCGATCCGATGGTTGAAATCGTGATTAGGAATCACAAGTAATCAATTTGATTGATAAGAAGTTGAAGAAGGAAAGGGAATTAATTAATTGGACTTGAAACAAGAGTCCTACTTCGAGTAGGATACCTAGAGTCCTAATTGGATTAGGACTGGAAATCCTAGTTGGAGTAGGACTGGGATTCCTACTTGGAATAGGATTCCTTAATCCTAATGAGATTAGGAGTTTTGAATCAAAATTGGATTCCTACTTGGAGTAGGATTCCTAGAGTCCTAATCGGATTGGGACTTTGGATTCAAATTAGAGTCCTAATTGGATTAGGACTAGAATTAAACAAATCCTAATTGAATCAGGATTCCTTAAGTCCTAATTAATTATTAATCTAATGAATCAACATGACTCCTAATTGGATTAGGATTGAAGAGTTCAATTGAGTCATGGTTCATTCAAGTCCTAATTGGATTAGGACTAGCATAGATTGAACCCAATTTGGCTAATCCTAATTGGATTGGGATTAAACCATAAGAGAGGCACCTAATCCTCTTTGGAGGAGGATTAGGGCATCACAAGAAGGAGGGATCACGCCCCTCCTCCTCTCCTTGTGTGCGGCATGAAGAGAGGGGCCGGCGCCCCCCTTCTCTCTTTGGAAAACCATCTAGGGCTCCTACTTTGGAGGAGCCCTTGATGGCTATAAAAGGCACCATGAGGCCGGCGCCCTAGGGCATTGGAATCCTCTTCCTCTTGTGCCGTGGCCACCCTCTTCCTCTCTTTAGTTGCAGCCGCAAGCAAGGGTAGAAGCTCTCCAAGTGTTGGCGGCCTCCTCCTCTTCCCTTTCTTCATCCAACGCAAGCAACAGAAGAAGGCTGCATAGGGGCTCATCTTCTTCCTCTTCTTCATCCTTCTTCTTCCTCCTCTCAAGCACTTTCAAGAGTTGAAAGAAAGAGAGGAGATCAGCCATCAAAGAAAGTCTCTGCAAGGGAGCTAGCACCCCGGGGAGACAAGAAAACATTGATCGGTCCTCTACTTCGTGTGGATACCCGTAGAGGCCGGACGTTTGAACGGCTTCAAGCGAACCCTCTTCCAAAACCACGAATTCAGATTTGCGGTGATCATCTACCCGCGCAAGGTGAAGATTTGATCTTCCTATTAGTTTTAAAAGTTTTAATTCTTACCTAATTACGAAAGGTCTCGAAACAACGTTCATGCGATGAACGTCGATCCCGCACATGCCTCTTCCGCTGCCATCTGATTTAATTTTTGAAATATCAGCGGCATGGGCGGGTTCCTAACAGAGAGGAGGGTGGTCGGCTGGCCAAAAAGGGGGGGTGGTGGCCGGCAGGTCCAAGGAGAGGGAGGAGAGCCCGAAGGTGGGTGGTGGCCGGCTGGTCCAAGGAAGAAGAAGGGGGTCGGCTGGATTTTGGGTTCCAAAGAACAGAGGAGGGAGGAGAAGACGAGCGGGTCAAGGAGGAGAATTGTTCATGCTCTATTTTCAAATAGAGCACATTGCTTTATTTTTTTTATTTTTTTTATTTTTCCTTCATTTTCTTTTTCTTTTTATGTTTAGTTTTATTTTAATTAAGAGCAATGTTTTATGTTTAGTTTTATTTTAATTAAGAGCAATGCGTTATTTTTAGTTTGAATTTTAATCAAGAGCAATGCGTTATTTTTTGTTTGAATTTTAATCGAGAGCAATATGTTTTGTTTTAAGTTTTAAGAGTGTTATTTTGGTGAAGAGTTTTACTTTTAAAATTTTATTTATGATGCTGCAATTTAAATTTCTTTTATGCAATACATTAAATCTTCTTTTATGCAATTTATATTCTAGGCTTTTGATCTTCTAGCACTGTTTTTCATCCATTTTAATTTATGCCAAAGCTCTTCTTTGATTAGATAAATATATAAATGCTCTTTGAATCTAAGTACATGTCTTCTAGTTAATTTCAATTAAAAATAATTCTCCGGTAGACTAGAGAATCTATCAACATCCCTGACATCATGTTTTTCTTTTGTTATTCAAAAATCGATTTTGAATTCGAGAGAACGTTCTAATTTTTATGGAACTCCAATCGCTTTCCTGTGGATCGACCTCTTACAACCGCTATTCTTCGAGTAGGAAAGGTAAGAGTAAAATTAAATTAAACTTTGTTTGTCGGTTCTAACAACGATCTGTTTAGCATATTTTTAGGTAAACAGAAATTGGACGAACAATGATCTTATATTTTTCGAGGATATCAGTTTTGAATTTTTATCTGCTCTTATACTATACTCTGAAAATTAATCTCTCATATTGCTATATACTTAATATATTAGGAAAAAAAATTAAATGAAAAAGCTTTCATATGTTCTGAAAAATCTTTCAAAAAAAGAGGAAAGAGGTTGAATTTCCATTCGTACTTTCTTTGAATATCATTTTTGATACTCCTTGAAATAACTTGAACAAGATTCCATCTACATTTGATTTTAAAAAAAAATATCTTCGGAATCTATATTTAGAGATCTCTTCTGGCTCATATCTCAAATGTCTCATTCTTAAAGCCAAACTTTTTATCCTTGATTCTGATGATATGTGTTACCCCTGAGATTATTTCTAGTTTACTCTTTTTTGAAAGAGGGGTAAAAGAACCTTTAAACAGAATGTTAAAATCATCAAATTCGAGACTTGCTCTAATTTGCTTTGAAATTATCTTAATTAGCTATGATCTATGCTCATTATCTTACTCTGACATTATTGCCTTGAGTTACAAAATTCATATTCTTGCCTTAACATGCGTTGAATGAAAATTAAAGTACAATAAGGAAGAGAAATATCTGAGTATAATTTGTTGCTTTGTGCTTAATATTTCATTATCTTGCAATCTTTTTGATATTGTCAAAAAGAGGAAGAAATATCTGAGTATATGCTCATAATGCTTTATGTGTCGATTATGTTAAGCTGATTAACTCTAAAGCATTATCATGAAGTATGTTTAAAGATGCTTGTTTTAACTTCATGCAACTTAGCTATGCATTACTTCTAGAACACAATCTATTTTATATTGCATATACTTCAAGTTTTATCATCATCAAAATGGGGGAGATTGTTGACCCAAAAATTGATTTTGATGATCACAAAACCTTCAAGTATAATTACTAATGTTTGTGTTGCAAGAAGAAAGATAATTTGTTTTGCAAGAAATATAGCAAGTTGGAAGAATACAAGAAGGCCTCAAAAGTTTTCAAGAAAACTTGGAAGAAAGACACACTTCATTGGCCCACGTTTCAAGTTCAAGAAATTCAAGTTGAAGGAGAAAATTCAAAAAAAAATTCAAACGAACAGTCCTCAAGTCGACTTTGGAACTTTGAAATCCCATGGCACAGAGCTCAAGTCGACTCCCACTTTATACGAGCCGACTCCAACAGGAAAAGACAGAGAACAATTTTCAGCGCTACAGTGCTCGAGCCGACTCCTACTGCTCACGAGCCGACTCCAGTAGAAAAAGATAGAGATCAGTTGGTGTAGAACCAAGTCCGAGAAGGAAGACTTCAGTGGTGACAATGTACTCACGTTGCAGTTTTAAATCAGAAACAGAAGAAGAGGGAGAAGAGAAGGAGGAAGAGGAAGGGAAGAAGGAGAAGAGAAGGAGAAAGAGAGGAGGAGAAGACATGGGGGAGAAAATTGTTAAACCTTCATTAAACCCTAATCATGAAAATAGGTTCCAATATATAGGGCCAAAATACATAATTTGCATAAATCCCTTTACACAGAAATAAATCCTAATAAACCCACAAATAATACAAATAACCCACAAATAAGCTCTAAAATGCAAATAAGCCCAGAAATAAAATAAACCACAAATAAATCCTAAAATGCAAATAAACCCAGAAATAAAAATAAACAAATATGCAAATAAAATGGGGACCTAGCTGATGTCCCCATCAACTCCTTCCGGATGGAAAAAACTCGACCCCGTCGAGTGTAGATCTGGTCGGCTGTCGTACTGCTCCAGAAGATCAGGGTCAAGGCGCTGCAACTCGGCTTGCAAAATTCACGTCACATCTGATTCGGATCGACCTTTCCACCGAACAAGATAGCATTGGTAGCTTCCTCTCCTGGTAGATATAATCTGCTCATCTAATATATGTTCTATGTGTTCTCTGCATGCATGAAACTGTGGAGGTGGAGGCTCAATAGCAGGTGCTGGATCAGGGTGATCAACAATAGTGGGTGTATCAACAAAAGGGTCAGAGGGAATGAATGTTGATTTCTTGTATGGGACTAAATCTTCAATATTAAATATCGCACTAATCCCATAATCTTCAGAAAGATCTACAACATAAGCATTCGAACTGATTTTCTTTAGGATCTTGAACGGTCCTGCACTACGAGATTGCAACTTTTTGAACGTTCCTGAAGAGAGTCGTTCAGGTCTAATTCTTACCATAACATAATCACCTACATTCAATTCTTTATAACGTCTGTGCAAATCAGCAAGTGATTTATATTTTAAGTTATTAGAGTGAATACGTTTGCTGATCTCCTGATGCAATGAATGCAAGTGTGAAGCAAATGATTGTGCAGACTCAGAGACTCTATGTTGATGAGACATGGGAACCAAGTCTATGGGTTGCCTAGGTTTATATCTATTCACCACTTCGAAAGGACTCATGCCTAAGGTCCTATTGACCGAACTATTATATGCAAACTCGACAGTTGGTAACACGAGATCTCAAGTCCTAGCATGCTCACCTACCAGACATCTTAAAAGATTTTCTAGACTTCGATTGACAACTTCTGTCTGGCCATCAGTTTGGGGATGATAGGCAGAGTAAAATTTTAATTTGGTACCCATCATGTGCTAAAGAGTTTTTCAAAAATAGCTCATAAATTTAACATCCCTATCAGACACAATAGATTTGGGAGGCCATGGAGTCTAACGACTTCGTCAAAATAGAGTTTCGCAATCCTAGAAGCATCGGAAGTCTTAGAACATGGGAGAAAATGAGCCATTTTAGAGAACCAGTCCACCACTACAAAAATGGAATCGTATTTGATCGAGGTACGTGGAAGCCCTAACACAAAATCCATGCTAACATCTTGCCACGGACAATCAGAAACAGGTAGTGGAGTGTAAAGCCCAGTGTTCTATTTACGTTGTTTGGCTAGTTGACATGTGCGACACTAAGCGACAATTTTGGCCACGTCTCTCTTGAGACTCGGCCAGAAGAAACGTCTTTCCACCATTTCAATGGTTTTGTCTCTCCCGAAATGCCCAGACAGTCCTCCAGCGTGTACTTCCCATACCAGGAAATCTCTCAATGAGGTTCAAGGAATACACAATCGGTCGGAGCGAAAGAGATAATCATCTTGTAAAAAGAAATCATCTTGTTCTCTCTCTACTCCATCTCGTAGGGTCAGGTATACATCACTAAAATCGGGACAGGTGGTATATTGTTCCCTGATCCTTTCAAAATCAATTACTTCAGTGCTCATCACGGATAGGAGGAAGATCCGTCGACTGAGCGCATCAGCAGCCTTGTTCTCAACTCCAGCTTTATATTTCAGCACAAAAGTATAGGCTTGCAGAAACTCAATCCATCGACCGTGTCGAAGGTTTAGTTTCGTTTGAGAATTGAGATACTTTAAAGCCTCATGGTCTGAATACAGGATAAATTCTTGCGGTAGCAAATAGTGTTGCCAATGTCGCAAAGTTTGCACTACCGCATAGAATTCCTTATCATAAGTGGAATAACGCAACCGGCCGTCACTTAACTTTTCGCTAAAGAACGCGACAGGGTGACCTTCTTGGCTTAACATGCCACCTATGCCAATGCCAGAGGCATCACATGCGACCTCGAATACCTTAGTAAAATCAGGGAGGCACAAGACAGGTGCTTCGGTCATCCTATGCTTAATATCTTTAAATGCTTGGGATGCCGACTTAGTCCAGATAAAGTCTTCTTTCTTCATGCAATCTGTAATGGGAGACATTATCGAACTAAAATTTCTAATGAAGCGATGATAGAAAGTAGCCAGACCATGAAAACTACGTACTTCTGCTAGGGTCTTGGGCTCAGGCCAGTCGATTATCGCACTTACTTTTTCTGGATCAGCGAAGACACCCTTGGAAGATACTATGAACCCTAAGAAAGTGACGTGATCAGTCAAGAAGGCACACTTCTTAGGGTTCGCAAAAAAACTTTCTCTCCGCAGGACATCACAAACCTGCCTTAAGTGTGAGAGATGGAGCTCTTGAGTTTGACTATAGATGAGGATGTCATCAAAATATACAACGACAAATTTATTCAAGAAAGGTCGAAAGATCTGTGTCATCACCCTCATAAAAGTACTAAGAGCATTTGTTAATCCAAAAGGCATTACTAGCCATTCGTAGAGTTCATCTTTGGTTTTAAAGGTAGTTTTTCATTCATCCCCAGGACGAATCCGAATCTGGTGGTACCCACTCTTTAAGTCGATCTTAGAAAAAACTGTAGCACCAGACATATAGTCTAAAAGGTCGTCCAACCTGGAAATGGAAAAATGATACTTAACCGTGATTTTATTGATAGCACGGCTATCGACGCACATCCTCCAAGAGCCATCTTTTTTGGAAGTGAGGAGTGCAGGTACAGCACAGGGACTCAGACTCTCACGAATATATCCTCGAGTGAAGAGTTCGTCAACTTGACGTTTTAGTTCAGTGTGCTCGTTTGGGTTTAGCCTATGATGGGGACGATTTGGCAAAGATGCTCCAGGAATGAGATCAATTACGTGCTGGATATCACGCATCGGAGGGAGTGAAACTGGAAGATCCGTAGAAAAAACAGAGTGAAACTCCTCCAACAGGGGAACTATGGCGGACGGATGCTCGGTATTTGACTCCACATTGATAACTCTAGCCACAAGGGCGAACATAGGTGAATGGCTTTCGATATCTTTCATTACCTCTTTCGAGGTAATGATATGAAGTGACTCATCTTTCCGTGGTGTAGCACCCTTCTTTTCAGGGACGGGATCTCTAGGAGGCAATGAATTCAGTATAATTTTCCGACCCTGAAACATAAAGCTACATGAATTCGACCGACCATGAAGGGTGACGTCCCTATGATATAACCAAGGTCTTCCTAGAATGATTTGACCTACGTCCATTGGAAGACAGTCGCACCAGATCTCATCTTTATAAGATAGAAATTGAATCGGAACAAAGCATCTTTCCGACACCGAGATGGACGTCTTATCTACCCAGGCTACTTTATATGGGTAGGGATGAGGGGTAGATTTCAGACCGAGGCGAGAAACAACTCCAGACGCAATGGCGTTGATGCAACTCCTGCTATCAAATAGGATCCTGCATGTTTTACTGTTGATCTTAATAAGCGTGTAAAATAGGAAGGTTCGACGCCAATCTTGTTCAGTCTTGGTTTGGGCTAGAGTACACCTAACCACATGAAGCCTAGGGTTTTGGTCATTTTGATCAGTGGGCTCATTTTGGTATTCAGTCTGAACAAACTCTAACCCGGTCTGTTCATCTCCAAAGTCTTCTACGAAATTCTCGATGTTTGGTTTATAGACTTCTCCGACACATTCAGTCTCTTGGGTTCCTGCTTCCAGTTCAGTTATTAGATAGGTCTTGGCATTACATTGGGACGCGATATGACCAAACTTTTGGCACCTGAAACACTGGGTTTGACTTCTTGATGACGGGTTGGAACCTAGTATGCCTTTTCCTTTATCAGTTGACGGACTTTGAGCAGGCATCGGGGACGGCCTAGTCGGTGCTTGGCTAGAACCAGGCTGATTAGGATGGTTGGAAAATGGTCTGGATTGCGGGAAATAGCTTTGATTAGGTCGGCCTCCTGGGGGTATGGACCGAGAGTCGGTACGCTTTACTGCAGGGATTCGTAAGAAACTATCCACATCTTGAGCCAACTGATATGCTTGGCCAAGAGTGTTATTCTCTCGGAGGATTAATTCTTTCTGGATCTCCTCGCGGAGTTCTGTCCGAAACCTAGAAAGAGTAACAGTCTCCTCTTCGATTACACCGCACCTCATGTGAAACTCCTCAAATCATGCAATGTAATCGGCAACGGTTGAAATTTCTTGAGTTAGTTTCAGCCACCTATCTATATTGTCAGTAAGAGAATGGCAGATACTTCTCATTCAGTTTTTCTTTCATATCCTTCCAGGTGGTGATACGTGGAAGCCTCTGGGTCTCGCGCATATGTTCAACGTTATGCCAGTACCAGTGAGCTTGCCCAATAAGCTTCATTTTAGCGAACCGTACTTTTCTATCATCAGTCATCTCGTACTACTCAAAATAGTTATCCATGGCTGCTCTCCAATCGAGGTACACACTCGGCTCTAATTGACCAGCAAATGTGGGAGCATCTACTCGTACAGTATGAAGTAGTCGCTCGTCAAGATCGTGCTGGTGATCAAGAGGAAGTTGGTTCTTAGGGGGATGGGGAAAAGCTACAGGTGGTGTGGTCAAATCAAGCTCGCGATAAGCTGCGATTGGGGTTGATGGTTCAGGAGTCCTAGTGTGTTGCACTAGAGCACGGATCTCTCTTTTGAATTCATCTTGACCAGCTTGTAATGCAGCTAATTGTTCCAAAATATCTTGTAGAACTCTGGGGTCCATGGTGGGTAAAGGGGTCTGAGAGTCAGTGAGGAGGTACTCTCTACCACTACGGGTTGGGATGCAGGAACTACTCTAGTTGGTGATATGATATGCAATGCTATTAATGAACCCTAACTTACCAAATGCAATGCAGGACAACCTACTAATGCAATCTACTATGAATTCGGAAATCAGCAAATTTTCACAAAAATAACTTAAAATTAAATATTACTAATTTGTACTTTGGTTATTTCAGAATTAAAGTAGAAAATTAGTCACTATAAGAAATTAGGTTGCAATCACGTGTTACGGTCGCTCAAAATCCGAAAGTAATCTGATCTATGGATGTTGAGAACTATCATGTCGCTAAGGTGTGCTAATTTAATATTTAGATTTAAATGGTGGGTAGCATGGGTGTGGTGGTAAATGTTTCAGGTTTTGCAGTTTGACAAGAAAATAAGTTTCAAAATAGGACTGTCATGCAAGAGAACTAGAACATAATTAGATAAACAAGCCCAAAAGAAAGAAGAACCTGATACCTGTGGCGGATGCAGTCAATCAGAATCGTGTACTCGTGGACTGGGGCGACGGTTGGGGCGCGGCGAGTCGGCTCGTCGGATGGCGCGAATCTAGTCGAATAACAGCAACTTGGGGCATGATGGACCTGCCAACTATGAGGTGTGCTGTGTGGTGTGGCTGGCGGGCCTGTAAATGAAGGAGGCTTGTGAATTGGCCTTTGAAGTAGTGGGCGGGCCCTGCAGTCGGTTGGGCCGCAGGTGATGCGGTGGGCCCTGGATCGAGCGTGGGCGTGGGCACGGCCTGTGGACTGGGCGCGGGAGGGAGTCGCATTCTTTGGGCCCTGAGGGCCCAGCTCGGCTGATGGGGCTGTGAGGCCGATGGCGGATGGAAGGGGGCAATGAAAGGGTTTCGACCGAAACCCTGGGAGATGCACTTGGCAGGGGAGATGGGATCCGGCTGAGGCAGGTCGGCAGTGCCGGGACGCGGACGCAGGCGTCTCTGATGATGTGGCGGTGGTCGGCGACGGCCTGAAGGAGCTTCCTCGGTGTCGGAAGAGGTGGCGTCCGAAGAAAGGCGAGACAAGGATGACGACGGCGAGACTTATGGGGGCGGTGATGGCCGGCGGAAACAAGGGCGACAGAGGAGGCGGGGGCGGCGGCGGTGCTGTGGGGAGGCGGAGCTCGGATGTTGACGGCGGAGACAAGTGCAGCTGGAGACGGAGATGGCGAGGGCGGGCGGCGCTCAGGAAGTGATGGTGGAGTGGTGACAATGGCACGGCGGAGCTGTGGACGAAGGTGGAGGCGGTGATGGCGCTGCGGATGCGGCGGCGGTGGCAACAGCGGCGAGCGGAGCTTGGCGGAGGCTCGGCGACACGGCAGAGGCGGCGGCGGCAGTGACAGCGGCGAAACCCTAGAGGTAAGCAGTTTTTTTTAGGAACACGTGCAGGTCACGTGATCCGGCGGGTTTTTTTTTTGAACCTTAACGGGTTCGGGTTATCGAGTTCGGGTTTCGGATGAAACTCGCTCCGATAACTGTGTAATCCAGCACGTGCAGATCACGTGCAAACAATTTTTTTTTTAACTGATTAACTGGACCCGGGTTACCGGGTTGTGGGTAACGGGTTTAAGACTTACTCGTTACTTAGCTTCTTCTTCAACCTTCCGACCGATTCGGGAGGACGATCCGGTCGCTTCGGTGGTGGTTGCGGGATGGCCGAACGGCGTGGCGATGGAGTTCGCGGCCGCAACTCCGTGATTGGCGGTGACAGGAGGTGGCCGAACGTGGTGGCGGCCGGATTTCTCCCATGGGCAACGGTCGGCGAGTGCGTCGACAGTGCCGAGGGACAGATCGGAAAATAGAGCAGTGACTCTCTTCTTCTTTTCGGCGGTGGGAATCACTCGTGGCCCATCAACGCGCTTTGGTGTACGTGGTCGGGGTACTCCATAAAGCTCGTGCGCCAACCGAAATTCGAGGATCCAGCGATGCTCGGCCATATACCGGTGGTGGTGGTGTCGGTTGCAGGCATCGGCGGAGGGCCAGAGGCGGCGCTGCAGGGAGGGGTCTGGCGGATCTGATGGAAAGAGGTGGTTGCGGCAGGGAGGAGCACGGTGGAACTACTCGGCCACAGGGAAAATTTTTTTTTTTTTTTTGACAATGACAGAGGGAAAGAAGAGGGAACCGAGAGAAGCCCGGTGAACCAGGGGTTGTTTCCCTCTGTCCCTTCTTGTGAGAACCGAGAGAGCGAGAGATCCTTTTTTTTTTGTTGGCTCTCGGTTTGGAAGACGTAGCCGGGAGATGGAAGTGCCCAACACAGTCTTCTTTATTTCACAGGATGGCTCGGACGATCTGGATCGGACTTTGGCAGCAGGGGCAAAGCCTCTTGCTCTGATACCAAGTTGGTGTAGAACCAAGTTCGGGAAGGAAGACTTCAGTGGTGACAATGTACTCACGTTGCAGTTTTAAATCAGAAACAGAAGAAGAGGGAGAAGAGAAGGAGGAAGAGTAAGGGAAGAAGGAGAAGAGAAGGAGAAAGAGAGGAGGAGAAGACGTGGGGGAGAAAATTGTTAAACCTTCATTAAACCCTAATCATGAAAATAGGTCCCAATATATAGGACCAAAATACACAATTTGCATAAATCCCCTTACATAGAAATAAATCCTAATAAACCCATAAATAACACAAATAATCCACAAATAAGCCCTAAAATGCAAATAAGCCCAGAAATAAAATAAACCACAAATAAACCCTAAAATGCAAATAAGCCCAAAAACAAAAATAAACAAATATGCAAATAAAATGGGGACCTAGCTGATGTCCCCATCAGCAGTTTTCAACGCTACAGTACTCGAGCCGACTCCTACTGTTCACGAGCCGACTCCAGCAGAAAATGCTATAGTGCTGAGCCGACTCCAACTCTGCAGGAACCGACTCCAAGTCTACAGGAGCCGACTCCACTGCAACTGACAGCTATAACGGCTAGTTTTTTACGGCTCCAACAGTTAGTTTTTCACTTCCAACGGCTCTATTTCATCTTTAACGGCTAAGAGAAGCTTTCCACATGTTCTTAAAGCTATAAATTCATGTAAACACCATAAAACAACAAGAGGAGGAGCTCCACAAGATCAAATCTTTTCAACAACCCCAAAAGAGAGAGCATAACGCTAAATCCACAAAAAGGGCCAAACATTTAAGCAAAAAGTGAGCTATTCAAGTTAGGATCAATCAGAGCATCCACCAAGAGCCTCAAGATCACATCCTCAACCTCAACCAATTGGTGAAGAGCCTCAAAGATCAACCACTTCACCAATCCGAATTTTGCTCTTTTTTCATTTGTGTTTTATATCTTGAGCATAACTCTAGTGTGCTTTAATTCTTTCAATTCTTGCACTTGTAAAGGTTCTTCCAAACCTAAATTGGAAGTTGTTGAATTAGGGAGATTCAATAAGGAAAAAGGTTTCGGTTGGTGTGCCTTGGAAAAAACCAACTAGGTTGTTTGTGAGCCCGGAAAACAAACGGTGTAGGTTTTGATTGGTGAGCCTGAAAAATCAACTGGATTATTTGTGAGCCCAAAAAACAAACGGATTGGTTTTAGTTGGTGAACCTGTGAAAATCAACTAGGTTCGTTGTGATCCTAGAAAAATAACAAGTTGGTTGTGAGCTTGTAAAACAACTGGACTGTAATCGATGGGATTATAGTGAATTTCCAAGGGAATGCTTGGAGAGTAGATGTAGGTGCTTGGGGTGCACGGAACCACTATACATGCTTGTGTTTGTAGTATTTTCCTTATGCATCTTGCTTTACTTTCATACTTGCATAGTATAGTTGCTCTAGCTTAATTTTTCACTGCTTTACTTGTAATTGCCTAGAGCTTAAGTAAGATAACACCTTATCATTTCGCTGCATTCAATTCAAAGTTAATTAGGAAACATAATTTTTAAAAAATCCAATTCACTCCCACTCTTGGGTTGTCACCTTGGGCAACAAAACTCTTATTTTTTATATTTAAACAACCAAAATCCAACAATCCCCCACTTGTTCAAATATAAATAAATTCTTTCTAGAATAAAATCGGTATTTATGAATAGAGTAAGGCATCTTTCGATTTGAACCTTACCTTAGTGTAAGTACACAAGGTGTTTGTCAAAATCCTTAGTAGCTTTCAAGTTTTGAACTAATTGTTCTTCATGACAAAACCGGTAATCCCACACACATAAATACTCTTACATTCTTATATTCTACACAATACTCGCTTAGCACTATTATTGGCCATGTGCTCATCCTGATTCATGAACTTTTCAGAAATAAACTCCAACTCTCCTTTGAAGCGGCACCACCTCTAAGTTCACATAGGTGAAATTCTTCTAGTATCTTTGTTACATTTGAGATACTTGTCTCATATGGACTGAACCTCATTAAGAGTTTCAATTCACTCAACCCTCATACTGTAACAACCAGCACTATTTATCTTAGATGGGCTATGTTAATTTAGTGCTGAAAACTCTCCACTAATCAATGACTTGTTTGTACCCATTGAACCTAAAACTAGTTATTTTCTAGTGTTAGGTTGGGTTGCCATCGTTGGTGGATTTTAATCAAGGAGTTTTAAGCCCCATTCTCTTCGATGTTAATTTTACCAATTCTCTTAGGTTTGGTAAATGGGTCAGCCAAGTTCTCATTAGATTTCACATATGTGAGAGAAATGACTCCATTTTTAATTAATTTTCTCACATACTCATGTCTTAGACTAATATGTCTAGATTTTCCATTATATACCTCACTATATGCATGTGCTAACGTGGCTTGACTATCACATAGAATAGATATAGATGATAGATTCTCCAAAATTAAAGGAATTTCTAAAAGAAAATCCCTAAGCCACTCAGCCTCTTTCCCTGTTTCTACCAGAGCTACAAACTCTGATTCCATAGTTGAGTGTGTAATACATGTTTATTTCTTGGATTTTCAAGAAATTGCACCTCCTCCTAGAGCGAACACCCAACCTGAGGTAGACTTATTGTCTCCTACGCTCGATATCCAACTTGCGTCGATATATCCTTCTAAAAGAATTGGAAATTTGGAATATTGTAGACCAAGGCTTTTGGTTTTCTTTAAATAACCAAGAGTCTTCTTAATGGCCTTCCAACGCTTAACATTTGGGTTACTAGTAAACCTACTTAGTTTACTAACCTCAAAGGCAATGTCAGGTCTTGTACAATGCATAGCATACATTAGAATACCAATTGCACTTGTATACTCAAGTTGTGCAATTGCTCTTCCATCAGTATGATATTTCCTTCTAAATACCCATTTACAACCAATTGGTTTTGAACCAGAAGGTAAATCAACAAGTTCCCAAGTGTGGTTTGACATAATAGAATTTATTTCATAGTTGATTGCATCCTTCCAAAAAGCATGATCTCTTGAAGACATAGCTTCCTTATAAGTTTTTGGATCATCTTTCACTTGCAGAATAATAGGAATTGTTCTTATGACTGTTTTCTGATTTCCTTCAACTAGGTTAAAAGAAATAAGTTGAGAGTCAATATCATCTGATCCTAATTCTTTTGCTTTTCGGACTCTTTTGCTACTCCTAGGTTCACTTGGTTGTTCTACAACCTTAGGAGTCTCAATTTGAGATTCCTCATTGCTAGGAGCTTGAGGTTTATTTACAGAAGTAAATAAATGCTCAAAGAACTCAACATGAATAGATTCTATAATCACATTAGACTCTAAGTTTAAGAGCCTATAAGCTTTGCTGTTTGTAGCATATCTTACAAAAGCACATCTAATTCCTCTAGGACCTAATTTAGTCCATTTAGGATCATTATTCTTGCAATGTGCAAGACACTCCCATACTTTAAAATACTCTATGTTGGGTTTTCTTCCCTTCCAAAACTCATATGGTGAGATTTTATTTTTCTTTAAAGGAATCCTATTAAGTATATGGCAAGCAGCAAGAAGTGCTTCACCCCATAAATTAAATGGAAATTCTGCGTTTAACAGCATAGCATTTACCATCTCAAGATATGTTCTATTTTAACGTTCAGCTAAACCATTTTGTTCAGGTGTTCGTAGTGCAGAACATTCATGAATAATACCATGTTCCTCACAAAAAATAATGAATTCATTAGGAAAGTATTCTCTACCCCTATCACTTTGAAGTACTTCATTCTTTCTTCCTAATTGATTTTCAACTTTAGCTTTATATACTTTAAATAAATTAAAAGCTTCATCTTTATGTTTTAATAAATAAACATATATGAATCTAGAACAATCATCAATAAAGGTAATAAAATATCTATTACCGGCTCTAGTTAACATGCTATTCAATTCACATATATCAAAATGTATAAGCTCTAACAGTTCTGATTTTCTAGCAATACTATGAAATGGTTTTTTTTACTATCTTTGATTTAACACAAATTTCACATTTTTTAAATTTATCGGCATCACAAGAAATTAACCCACATTTAATTATTCTTTTCATAGTATTAATTCCTATATGTGCTAATCTACCATGCCACAAAGAAACAGAGTCAATCATATAAGCAAAAGAAATATTATTATTATTGCCATTGTCAACAATACATAGTTTGACCATTCCCTCACTAGAATAGCCTTTGCCAATAAAAACACCATTTCGGGACATAATTAATTTTCCCGATTCATATATAGTTTTAATTCCAGATTTTTCCAACAGAACCCTACTTGCTAAGTTCCTATTCATTTTAGGAACATGAAGTACATTTGCTAATATAACCTTCTTTCCAGAACTGAAAAGGAGTTCTACATTTCCTTTTCCAAACACCTTAGAGCGACCTTCATTTCCCATTGGAACCTCTTGATCATCACTTATTTCTTGATAGGTCTTGAACAACGATCTATGATAGCACACATGCACGGTGGCACAAGTATCATACCACCAGCCAGGAACTTTACCTTGGACAGCATTGATTTGGCTCACAGCAGCGATATCCCATCAGTTTTGTTGGGGGAAAAACCCCAAGTCATACCGCCACGGAGGCGCTCGGCCAAAAAGCGCCGACCGAAAAGGCGCTCGGCCAAAGAGTGCCGACCAGAGAGCACCAACCAGAGGGGTGCTCGGCTAGAGAGCGCCGATCCAAAAAGATGCTCGGCCCAAGAGTGCCGACCAGAGGGAGCGCCAAGAGGCGCTCGGACCAACCAACACAACCAAGTAGGGATGCTCGGCTAGAAAGAGCCGACCAGAGGATGCCAACCAGAAAAGCGCTCGATTAGAAGGCGCTGACCAGAGAGGAAAGAGCGCGAAATAAAGGCGCTCGGCTAGAAGGCGCTCGACCAAAGGGCGCCGACCAGAAGCATTAGAAGCGACCCCGCCACAGGGCGCCCCATTGGGCGACCAGCTCGGCTCGGCACCCCTGCCGAGCCGATTGCCTTGACCAAATGTTCAACTCCTGCCTAACCCCCTGAGGGACCTGACAACTCCACTACAACCTGCCGCTATCTCCAAGCCATCAAGGTATAAGATCTCCGCAGGTATTTGGCACGACCTGCCATTAATGCCTGAGACCCCCTCAAGTCTCCGATGCACTCAGTCATTTAATGAACACGGCTCAAGACGATCTCCGGATCACTGAACCATCAAAGCGTATGGCTCTCCCTGACCGCCGGTTCACTCGGTAATAAATGCACTTACCATCCATGGACCCCGGGCCTACCACGGCCGGCGGTTCAACCACTCCAACAGGTCCGATCGACCGTGACAACTCCCTGGTTTCGGTCTGATTCGGCCTTATTTTCCACTATGCCATTAATGGGCCAAATCGTGCCCAATTATTACAAAAGAGAACAAACTTCCTGTCACCTCCCGGGCAACATAAAATCCTTCTATAAAAGGGAGCCTGGGAGGAAAGAAGGGGGGACCGGAATACAAGTAAACAGCACAGACATAATTGAGCACAATATTCTCTTCATCTTCTCCACATATCTCTTCCTTGCTCTCTCCACATATTTGCCCCCTCTGACTTAAGCATCGGAGGGCCGGCGCCGGGGAGCCCGGCCACCGGCTTTTTTGCAGGACAGGACAGGACGCACTCTCCCTCACTCGCTCACCCTCCAGGAGGACGCAGCCGGCCGGCGCACCGCCGTCCGCCCTCCCTGCGGCGGAGCTCCTCCTCCCCTGGCTCCGTGGCGGCCCCCGGTTCCAATTTCCAGCAACAGTTGGCGCTAGAGGAAGGGCCCGAGTCGCTGCCATGAAGCTAAGAAGCAAAGGGGCTTCCAACGCCCCTCGACGTCCTCCACCCAGTCCTGAACATTCTGTCCAAAACTCACCACCTCCGGCCGAGTCAGTACCTCAAGTTCGGCCAGAGCAGTTTGATGCCCTGGTGCGACAGGTGCAGGCTTTGGCTACTGCTGTCCAAAGCCTGCAACCCAGGGGCATCCCAACGGCATCACCTCCTCCGGCTCCAGTTCAACCGGAGCCTCCTACGAGCGGACTTCCCCTTCGAGGTCAGGACTCTCAAGTCCAGGCCTCCCTCTGGAGAGAGCACCCAGTCAGAGGCCACGGAGGCTGGCTACAACCTTCAGAAGCTGAGTCGGTTCCGGGGCAACCTGCACCCGAACGAACCGCTGCAGCGATCCTCCAGAATGACGAACTCGACAAGAAGGTCGAGAAGCTGGAGCGCCAGATCCAGGCACTCCACGGGAGAAAATCAGGACATGACGGCGACTTCGAGTTCACTACGAAGTCACCCTTCTCCTCGGAGATCGAAGATGAACCGGTTCCGCTACGGTTCAAGATGCCCCAGGTGGAGCCTTACAACGGCAAGGCTGATCCCCTTGACCACCTGGAAAGCTACCGGGTCTTAATGGCCCTACAAGGAGCCTCGGAGGCCATGATGTGCAAGGCTTTTCCGGCGACACTCCGAGGACCAGCCTGACTGTGGTTTACCGGGCTGAAGCCGAATACTGTCTCCTCCTTTGAGCAGCTCGGCAGACAGTTTGCTGACAATTTTGCCGCCAGCCAGCCCCAGCGGCGGACATCCGACTCCCTCCTTGATGTCAAACAAAAGGAGGGAGAATCCTTCAAGGAGTATTTGGACCGGTTCACCGCCGCAACATGGGAGGTCCGGGAGCTTGACCAGTCAATCACAATGTCAGCACTGAAGACTGGAGCCCGGTCCTACAAGTTCCTCTTCTCGATCGAGAAGAATTTCCCTGCGGACCTCCCCGAAATGCTCGCCCGGGCGCGGAAGTACGCCAAGGCTGAGGAAGCCGTGGCCGTTAGGCGGGGCGGGACCGAGCAGAACCCCAGGAAGAGACGCCGCGAGGAGTGCGGCCAGCCCAGAAGCCCATCTCCGTGACGAGCTAAGAATCCGCCCTGCCCGAAGAGTCCACCCCGGTTGAGGGGACCGCCACAGCAGAGGTCACCACTCCGCCCGAGGTTCCAACTGCGGGCCCATGCACCCGAGGAGAGGTATGAAAAATACACTCCCCTCAATGCTCCTCGGGCTGAAATCCTCATGGAGATCGAGGGTCGGAATCGCATCCGGCTCCCACCTCCGAAACAAGATACCAGAATCCGTCGTGATTTTCGGAAGTATTGCCGTTTCCACCGGGATCACGGCCATGATACTGAGGATTGTTATCAGCTCCGAAACGAGATCGAAGCACTCATCCGCCGAGGGGTGCTCGATCGGTTTGTGCAAGGCCGGCGTGAAGAGAAGAAGCCAGCCGAAGGAGCCACACGGCCTGAAGGTTCAAATGCCAACGGGCCCATCGCCGGCGTCATCAACACCATCCAAGGCGGGGCCTCGGTTGGAGAAACTTCAGGAGAAGGAATCTCCTCGAAGCGCCTGCGCGCCTCTGAAGCCATCTCCTTTTCAGATGATGATCTAGAGGGAGTCGAAACTCCCCATGATGATGCCATGGTCATCTCCATGATCATAAACAAATTTGATGTAAAGCGCATCTTGGTCGATAATGGAAGCTCGGCGAATGTTTTGTATTATGGTGCCTATTGTAAAATGGGGATGACCAAAGAACAGCTACGGAGGATGAATGCTCCGTTAGTTGGATTTACTGGGGATTCAGTCCCAGTAGAGGGCGAGATTGACCTTCTGGTCACAGCTGGGCTCGCCCCCCGTGAAAGTACCGTGGGGATGAGCTTCCTCGTGATACGCCTTCCCTCAGTCTACAATGCCATCCTCGGAAGGCCAGGCCTCAACGCCCTCCGAGCAGTAGTCTCAACTCACCACTTGCTCATGCGGTTTCCCACCGGCCAAGGAGTCGGCAAAGTTCGAGGAGATCAAATGGTGGCAAGGCGATGCTACCTGGCGACCCACGAGGCAAAGCGACCAGCCGAGGTGCCTGTCCCAGCGACCGACCAGCCCTCGACTAAGATTCTGGAGGCACGGGTCAACCCTCAGAAAGAGCGAGTAGAGCCTGGTGAGTTATTAATTCAAGTTCCTTTACGAGAGATCTCTCCCGGGCTAACCGTGCAGATCGGCTCTGGCCTCAACGAGCATGAGAGGGGTCGTCTCGTCAATTTCTACAAGACAACATGGATGTCTTCGCATGGTCGCCTGCAGACATGCTGGGGATAGACCCGGAGATCATGGTCCACCGGCTCCAAGTGAAGCCAACCAGCAAGCCCGTGCGACAAAAGAAACGAGGCGCTGCCCCTGAACGACAGCGAGCAACAGTCGAGGAGGTCGGCAAGCTTCTTGAAGCTGGCTTCATCCGGGAGATATCCTACTCGGAATGGCTCGCCAACGTGGTCCTCATCAAGAAAGCCAGCGGGAAGTAGCGCATGTGCGTGGACTACACCGACCTGAACAAAGCCTGCCCAAAGGACAGCTTCCCACTCCCCAGCATCGACCAGCTCGTGGACTCCACCTCAGGTCACGAGCTGCTGGCATTTATGGACGCCTTTTCCGGATATAACTAGATCCGCATGGCGCCAGAAGATGAGGAAAAGACAGCCTTCATCACCGACGGGGGAACTTACTGCTACAAAGTGATGCCGTTCGGTTTAAAAAATGCCGGGGCAACTTATCAAAGGCTGGTCAGCCGGATCTTCAAAGACCAGATAGGTCGGAACATGGAGGTCTATGTTGATGATATGCTGGTGAAAAGCAAGGTGGCACAAGACCATATAACCGACCTCAATGAAGCCTTCTCCACACTCCGAAAGTACCAGATGAAGCTCAATCCAGCCAAATGTGCATTCGGAGTCACCTCCGGCAAATTCCTCGGTTTCATTATTACACAACGGGGAATCGAGGCCAACCCCGAAAAGATCCGAGCCCTCCAAGAGATGACGCCTCCCAGGACGGTCAAGGAGGTACAACGGCTCACAGGCCGAGTGGCAGCCCTTGGGAGATTCATCTCCCGCTCGGCCGAGCGCTGCCTTCCATTCTTTACAGCCCTCAAGAAGCCGAAGAACTTTTTGTGGTCGGACGAGTGCCAGCAATCTTTTGAGGAGCTCAAGCATCTACTGGCTTCCCCTCCCCTGCTCACAAAGCCTCAACAGGGAGAGCTGCTTTATCTATATCTAGCCGTCTCCCCTGTAGCAGTAAGCTCGGTCCTGGTCCGAGAGGAGGGTAAACTTCAAAAGCCAGTATATTACACCAGCCGGGTCTTGAGGGACGCCGAGACCCGATACTCCAAGCTGGAGAAGACTGTCTATGCTCTGGTCATCTCAGCTCGGAGGCTCCGACCCTACTTCCAAGCTCATACAGTGGCTGTACTGACCGACCAGCCGGTCAAGCAAATCCTGCAAAGATCAGACCGTGCGGGCCGGATCACTAAATGGGCCGTCGAGCTCGGAGAATTCGACCTCGAGTACCGACCCAGACCGGTGATCAAAGCACAAGCGCTCGCAGACTTTATAGTCGATTGCACCATACCGGACGAGGCCGAGCCCGAACCTGAGCCACCAACGGTTCTGACCCCGAGTTTGACATGGACTCTGCATGTCGATGGCTCTTCAAACTCGGGGGGTAGCGGAGCGGGACTTATCCTCACCAGCTCGGAGGGGGTGGTCGCTGAGCAAGCCTTGCGCCTCGAGTTTCCTGCTTCCAATAATATGGCGGAGTACGAAGCGCTTGTCGCCGGGCTCAAGCTAGCCAAAGAGCTAGGAGTAAAGGACTTGAAGGCCTTCAGTGATTCTCAGCTCGTCGTCAACCAAATTATGGGCGATTTTGAAGCCAGAGACCCGACCATGCAGAAGTATCTTCAGAAGGTACGGGATCTCGCCTCGACCCTGGACTCTTTTCACATTCAACATGTTATCAGGTCGGAGAATCTCAGGGCCGACCAGCTATCAAAGCTGGCGTCCTCTCGCATGAGCGAACTTCCCAAGGAGGCAGTACTGGAGTACCTCCAAAATCCCAGTACAGACGAGCCAGAGTAGACCCTCTGCACTGAGTTCGAGCCGAGCTGGATGGACGAGCTCATCAGCTATCTGCAAGATGAAGTCCTTCCCACTGATGAACAAGAAGCTCGCCGAATAAAGCGCTCCGCCACCCGGTACATACTATACGAGGGAAAGCTCTATCGGAGATCTTTCACATCTCCCCTCCTCAGATGCCTTCGCCCAACGGAGGCTGATTACGCCATGCGCGAGGTCCATGAAGGGATTTATGGAAATCATGTGGGAGGGCGAGCGTTGGCCCATAAAATTCTGCGCCAAGGATATTATTGGCCGACACTCCAGAAGGATGCTATGGACTTTGTCCAAAGATGTGACCGGTGCCAGAGGAACGCCAATGTCCAACGTCGGCCTTCGGCTCCTTTGACTTCAATCAGTTCCCCTTGGCCTTTTGCCCAGTGGGGAATTGACATTCTAGGGCCATTTCCACTGGCCACCGGGCAAAGGAAGTTCCTGGTCGTCTCCATCGACTATTTCACAAAATGGGTGAAAGCCGAGCCCCTTGCCCGGATCACCGAGCAGAAGATGCGGAATTTTGTTTGGAAGTCCATAATCTGCAGATTCGGGCTTCCCCACATCCTCATCTCTGACAACGGTCGCCAGTTTGACAACATTCACTTCAGAGAATTCTGCTCCGAGCTTGGCATTGACCACCGCTTCACCTCGGTTGCGCACCCTCAGACAAACGGAGAAACCGAGGTAACAAACCGTACTATTTTGCAGGGTCTCAAAGCCAGGCTCGACAAATCCAAAGGACAATGGGTCGAAGACCTATACAATGTCCTGTGGGCTTACCAGACTACGTTCCGCGTCCCCACCGGCGAGACTCCCTTCAACCTGACATACGGGACGGAGGCTGTCATCCCACTGGAGATTGGGATTCCTTCTCCAAGGGTCGAGCATCACGACGCCAGCTCCAACTCTTTGCAGCTCAGAAGCAACCTTGACCTAGTCGAGGAAACGAGGGAGGCCGCCCGAGTTCGTATGGCGAGGTACCAGCAAAAGACAGCTCAGTACTACAACGCCAGGGTCAAAGTCAAATCTTTCAGACCAGGGGACCTTGTCCTCAGAAGAGCTGAAACCTCCCGACCAACTGAGCAAGGGAAGCTGGCCCCGAACTGGGAAGGACCATATCGAGTCACGCGCATCCGCCAACCCGGAACTTATAAATTGGAGTCTCTAGATGGGACTCCCATTCCGCGGAGCTGGAGCTCTGAAAATCTCCGCGTGTACCACCAGTAGAACCCCAAGGGGTCCCTCATTATTCAACTATTGAATCTCATTTTATGAATTTCATTTCATAATAAACTTATGGTCTGCATACTCATTCCAAGCTCACCGATTTTCCTGGTTATCTCATGATCCCAGGTTTATTTCTCCTCCCCTGACCATGGTTGGGATGCCCCGATATCTCGAGATGATGGGGGACTTACGAGGATTTCCTGAAGATGTTCGTAAGTTCGTGATACGCTCTCCATCGGCCAACGAGCTCGGCTCGTTCTCCTACCCTGACCACGGTCAGGATGCCCTGTCACAACGGGATGCCCCGATCCGTCGGGATGGCTCGAGACGTCGAGATACGGTCTTAAGTGACCGACGAGCTCGGCTCGTCCTCCATCGACTTCCACCGACGAGCTTGGCTCGTGCTCCATCGGCCAACGAGCTCGGCTCGTTCTCCTACCCTGACCACGATCAGGATGCCCCGAGACGTCGGGATGCCCCGATCCGTCGGGATGGCTCGAGACGTCGAGATACGGTCTTAAGTGACCGACGAGCTCGGCTCGTCCTCCATCAACTTCCACCGACGAGCTCGGCTCGTGCTCCATCGGCCAACGAGCTCGGCTCGTTCTCCTACCCTGACTACGGTCAAGATGCCCCGAGACGTCGGGATGCCCCGATTCGTCGGGATGCCCCGAGACGTCGGGATGCCCCGGCTATAGGGATGCTCGAGACGTCGAGATATGAGTTGCGGTCCTCTCTGACCAGACGAGCTCGGCTCGTTCTCCATCGACTTCCACCGACGAGCTCGGCTCGTGCTCCATCGGCCAACGAGCTCGGCTCGTTCTCCTACCCTGACCACGGTCAGGATGCCCCGAGACGTCGGGATGCCCCGATCCGTCGGGATGGCTCGAGACGTCGAGATACGGTCTTAAGTGACCGACGAGCTCGGCTCGTCCTCCATCGACTTCCACCGACGAGCTCGGCTCGTGCTCCATCGGCCAACGAGCTCGGCTCGTTCTCCTACCCTGACCACGGTCAAGATGCCCCGAGACGTCAGGATGCCCCGATCCGTCGGGATGGCTCGAGACGTCGAGATACGGTCTTAAGTGACCGACGAGCTCGGCTCGTCCTCCATCGACTTCCACTGACGAGCTCGGCTCGTGCTCCATCGGCCAACGAGCTCGGCTCGTTCTCCTACCCCGACCTCGGCCGGGATGCCTCGAGACGTCGAGATGCCCTGATTCTTCGGGATGCCCCGATACGTTGGGATGCGGTCTTCACTGACCAAGACGAGCTCGGCTCGTTCTCCACCGGCTTCAACCAACAAGTTCGGCTCGTTCTCCATCACCGGATTTCTCTGCCGACGTCCTTAAAGAGCGGACCCCGAGCAGAGAAAGCGTCTTCAGTCGCCTCGGCGCAAGGACGCACACGGTACAAGGTACCCATTTATTTAATGTTTTTACATTATCTTATCTATTCTTGGATCTCTGCCGACGTCCTCAAAGAACGGACCCCGAGCAGAGGAGCGTCTTCAGTCGCCTCGGCGCAAGGACGCACACGGTACAAGGTACCCATTTACTTAATGTTTCTACATTATCTTATCTGTTTTGGATTTCTCTGCCAACGTCCTCAAAGAGTGGACTTCGAGCAGAATGTTTTAGTCGCCTCGGCGTGAAACACTCACGATACCAACAAACTTGGTATAAATAGCTGGTAGCCAACTAAAGCTACTTCCCGTGCTCCAGCTGGTAGCCAACTGGAACTCGGAAGTCAGGGGGTAGTGTTGGGGGAAAAATCCCAAGTCATACCGCCACGGAGGCGCTCGGCCAAAAAGCGCCGACCGGAAAGGCGCTCGGCCAAAGAGTGCCGACCAGAGAGCACCAACCAGAGGGGTGCTCGGCTAGAGAGCGCCGATCCGAAAAGATGCTCGGCCCAAGAGTGCCGACCAGAGGGAGCGCCAAGAGGCGCTCGGACCAACCAATACAACCAAGTAGGGATGCTCGGCTAGAAAGAGCCGACCAGAGGACGCCGACCAGAAAAGTGCTCGATTAGAAGGCGCTGACCAGAGAGGAAAGAGTGCGAAATAAAGGCGCTCGGCTAGAAGGCGCTCGACCAAAGGGCGCCGACCAGAAGCATTAGAAGCGACCCCGCCACAGGGCGCCCCATTGGGCGACCAGCTCGGCTCGGCACCCCTGCCGAGCCGATTGCCTTGACCAAATGTTCAACTCCTGCCTAATCCCCTGAGGGACCTGACAACTCCACTACAACCTGCCGCTATCTCCAAGCCATCAAGGCATAAGATCTCCGCAGGTATTTGGCACGACCTGCCATTAATGCATGAGACCCCCTCAAGTCTCCGATGCACTCAGTCATTTAATGAACACGGCTCAAGACGATCTCCAGATCACTGAACCATCAAAGCGTATGGCTCTCCCTGACCGCCGGTTCACTCGGTAATAAATGCACTTACCATCCATGGACCCCGGGCCTACCACGGCCGGCGGTTCAACCACTCCAATAGGTCCGATCGACCGTGACAACTTCCTGGTTCCGGTCTGATTCGGCCTTATTTTCCACTACGCCATTAATGGGCCAAATCATGCCCAATTATTACAAAAGAGAACAAACTCCCTGTCACCTCCCGGGCAACATAAAATCCTTCTATAAAAGGGAGCCTGGGAGGAAAGAAGGGGGGGACCGGAACACAAGTAAACAGCACAGACACAATTGAGCACAATATTCTCTTCATCTTCTCCACATATCTCTTCCTTGCTCTCTCCACATATTTGCCCCCTCTGACTTAAGCATCGGAGGGCCGGCGCCGGGGAGCCCGGCCACCGGCTTTTTTGCAGGACAGGACAGGACGCACTCTCCCTCACTCGCTCACCCTCCAGGAGGACGCAGCCGGCCGGCGCACCGCCGTCCGCCCTCCCTGCGGCGGAGCTCCTCCTCCCCTGGCTCCGTGGCGGCCCCCGGGTCCAATTTCCAGCAACAAGTTTCTTCTACAGAATTCACTGTCGCTTTTGCTACATCTCCAATTTGTTTCTTTCGAAACCTCCACTCCCGGGCATAATGTCCTGGTTTACCGCAGACAAAGCATCCTCCATTCTTTTTGATGGTATTCTGGAGTTTCTTGAATTTTTCATGATCTTTTTTAGGACCAAGGAATCTTCCTTTGTTCTGAATGCTTTTATTGGCCTTATTGGGCTTGTTCACAGTATTGGCTTTTGGATTTTCATCAAAAGAGTTTTCATTCTTTTCTCTCCTTCGATTCCTTCTCGATTCGAAGATGTTTCTGCAACCTTTCCAAAGAAAAACCTTCGGAACTGTGAAGTATCTTATTCCTGTAACTTTTCCAAGTTGATGGTAATTTTGCAATTATTGCACCAACTTGAAAAGTCTCAGGAATTTCAATTTTTACAGCCCTCTGTTTGTTAACAATAACTTGTAGATCATGCACTTGAGGCAATATAGGCATATCATTAGTCATCTTAAACTCGAAATATTTAGAAATTAAGAATTTTTTTGTACCTTTCTCTTCTGCCTTGCATTTGAATTCCAGCGCCTCCCAAATTTCTCTAGCAGAAATGGTAGTCTGATAAAGATAGTACAGACGGTCTGACAGAGCATTCAGTATGCGTCCACGGCATATGAGTTTGTCATCTTCTTGCTTCTTTCTTTCAGCTTTCAACTCGTCAGTGTCCGTATCCGAAGGTTCTGGAATTGGTGCAATGGTCGGATCAAGAATGTAAAAGACCTTCAAGGCAGTCAGAAGGAATTTGAGTTTGTCTTGCCAGTGGGCATAGTTCGTTCCATCGAAGCGATCAAGTTTGATCAGATTTTGATTCATCAGTTTGATAGTAGCAACAGCACTTTCAATCTCCATTGCAGTGCAAACACACTCTAAGATTGTTGGAAATACGCAATGGAGACTTGAAACACGTACTAATTACGCTTTCCTTAAAGTGTATTTGCTCCCTCTCCTTATTGCTTGTAGGAATTAATGGCAAATCACTTCCAGAATATGACAAGCCTTTGAAACTTGCACCAAGCAAAAGTGAAAGTTTTCCCAAGAGTATTGGAACGATTTTGTCTGGGAAAGAAAAAATGATCAAAATCAAAAGAAGTATCCTTCAAATTTGTTTCTGTTCCCTTTTTATAGAATTTCTATGAAAAGGTTACAACTGTTCGTCAACTGTTGCATTCTATTTGAAAATTGTGTTTGTTTGATGAATAGACGCAACTTTTGAATATTCACAACGGACTGGTCGTAACTGTAGCACCGCAGCGCTGTCTCTGGCACTTGGCACTTGGCACTTGCAGCGCCGCAATCACGTGTCACGCGCATCTGCCTAAGTGCTAAGTGTTTGATCACTATCCTCCATAAGTTTGAAAGCACATATAAAGTGCTCAAACCTTTTGTTTCTTACTAATGTGGGACTAAAGTACTAAGATATTTTCTCAACAAACTCTTATTTTTGATATTTGAACAACCAAAATTCAACACCGGCACTACCAATCTGGACTCATGGTCCCTAATCACAAAGGCAACACTAGTATAACCTCCACTAGCACAACACTAGCTTTTTTTTTTTTTTGATATCTGCCTGAAAAACCACTGATTATAGTAACGGTCCTCGATTGGCTCGAACTTCCCTGCACCCTAAATTTAGCAACTAGGGTGGTTTGGTGGGAGTTGCACTCTTTTGAAAAATCCTAAAAATTATAAAAGCAAAATTCTGTGAAGTACTTGGGCAAACTTGCACACACGGACACAATATTGACGATATGCGTAAGCTACCTATGACGGAATGCTAATTTATAGCACCAATCTCTAGCGCAAGTCGTTAACCTATCTGCATGGGATTGTTTCAAGGAAAGGCTTTTTGAAGCAAAAGAAGATGACATTGTCATTTAGTTTTTCCTAGCAGAAGGATTTTGCAGAAAACTTTTCAAAGAAAACAAAATGCTTTTACTCTGAAGGGTCGTTGATGAAAAATGAGAGTGAAGCCTTTAAAGCTTGAAACCATGGCTTGAGGCAAGGAAAACCTCCTTAAAAAACATACTTTGGAGAATTAGCATTCAAGTCCTTGATCTGAAAGGGTTGCATAGGAATTGCTGGGATCCAAAATGCATCATCCCTACTGGATATCTAGAACACAATTAAACTATGAATCAAGAGAAGTGGAAATAGATCCCCGGTGGAGATTTCAAAGAAAGCAATTAAGGCCAATCCTGCCAAAGATTTCAAGACAAATAGACTATCCCCTTCCTCTTTTTTTTTTTTTTGGTTGCTGCTGCTAGGAAAAAGGAAAAAGGAAAAAGGAAAAAAAGGGGGGGGGGGGGGGGGGGGGGGGGGTGAGGGGAACCTCACCCATGTAGCAACCCACTGGGCCCCTCTTCGTTGGAGAATGATCGATACGAGTAGAATCTTTTTTACTCATACTCTCCCTATCCATGGCAGAGCCCCACCAGCGTGGCAGCCCTGTTCCTGTATGAGTACGTCACACCAGCACCGCTTAAGTAAACGACAGACCAAATAGCGACTCCACCGAATAAACCAGGCGGAGGGTATCCGGTCCCTATTAATCGACGCCTGCGCGTTTCGAACCTGGGCCACTCTGGTGGAACCAAAGCCTCGTTCTCTTGCGAAGACTTAAAAATGCCTAACAAAAACTCGAGTACGAGATGGATCCTCAATGAAGATTCTGTTTAAAGCAACCAATCCCCAATGAAGATTCTACATAAATCAATCTCTAGTAGAGGAACCAAGAAGATACCACCATTAGAAGAAGCGTGCATTTAGAACCTCATGGCAACATAAATCAATCTCTAGTAGAGGAACCAAGAAGATACCACCATTAGAAGAAGTGTGCATTTGGAGCCTCACGGCTGCAAGATCATCTGCACCGCATGTAGGCATTTATCCCTAGACAGTCCCAACACGTGACTCTAATTACCAAAAATGTGTGTTCCTTGTAAATCCCAAAAATTCCAAAAAATCTTTCTAGGTCTTAATATTCCAAAAAATATTTTGAAAAACCTGGAAGAATTGAAAACGGTTCTGGATCCCCTGTGAAGCCTAAAATATAACTCAAAAATCCTACAAACACATTTTCAAATCTCCAGTGAATTCCAACATATTTTAGACCCTAGTGGAGTCGTTTTCATCAAATAACAATTCTCCTCCTCAATGAAGTCCCCCTTTTCAAAAAGATCCCTAGTGGAGTTCCCTTTTCCTACAAAAATGGATATGGAGTCTCCTTGTTTTCAAAAGCAAACCTCAGTGGATCCCACATTTTCAAGAAAATTCTTCTCAGCATCCCAAATTTCTGGTGGAGTTCAAATAAAACCTTTTTCCCTAATGGAGTTTTGACCCCAAAAAAGTTCTTTTTCCTGATGGAGCAAAATCCTAGTAAAGTCTACCTAAAACTTCAAAAACCTGTCAAAAATAAAAAATTTGGAAACATCTTAAAAATATTTTCCCACCAAAATCTTCCCTCTAATAGAGTTTTCACCTACCTAGTGGAGTCTATTTTTCCCTAATGGAGTTTTGACCCTAAAAAAGTTCTTTTCCCTGATGGAGCAAATCCTAGTGGAGTCTACCTAAAACTTCAAAAACCTGTCAAAAATAAGAAAATTTGGAAACATCTTTAAAATATTTTCCGAGCAAAATCTTCCCTCTAATAGAGTTTTCACCTACCTAGTGGAGTCTATTTTTCAACAAAAAAAATCCTAGAAAAATATGAAAAGATTCAAAATTTAAGAAAAAATTGTATAAGCTTTCAAAAATGTAAAAAACTTCCATCGCTGAACCCTAACAAACTAGGATTGTCCTTACACTTTATAGAGGGGTTCACTCAATAACAAAGGTCTTAATTTGTATTTGGCCTATCTCTCTCGGTGTTGTAAACATCAACACTAATGCTCCTGCATTAAAGAGGAATCCTCTCAAAAGTATGAAAAATATAGCATCTTTCTTTTTGAAAGTTACAACCTCACCCTATAGCATGGCATGCATGTCAATTATGGTTCCGAATAAAGGCTAAAACATCCCACCGTCTATGTTAGGCGGGTGAAGCCACCTATTGACCCTTCCCTATTATTAGCCTAGGTCTTACTCTTGCTTTATCTATAAATAGGTTTCTAGCTATCTAAGCTCGGTGCCAAATGGAAAACCTTAAGAAAGAGGGGCTCCACATGCTATTGATATTGACTTTCAATTGTTGAAATAAAAAGAAAATTACATCTGTTGGGGGAAAAATATAAGTCGCCACGCTTGCACGAACGGCCGAGCAGACCCCCTCCGACCTGGAGCCGACCGAGCAGACCCCCTCCGACCTGAAGTCGGTCGAGCAGACCCCCTCCGACCTGTAGGCGGTCGAGCAGACCTCCTCTAACCTGGAAGCATCCGAGCAGCTCTACCAACCCAAAGACGCCCGACTTGCGCGCTGTGGTCACATCCCCCCACAGCGCGACCGAAAAACTACGCCTTGCCTTCGTCAACAATCAATGCGTATGACTCCTGCAGGCATCCGGTTTACTCAACAATCAAAGCGCATGGCCCCTGCAAGCACTCAGTCTATTCAACAATTAAGGCGTATGGCTTCTGCTGTCTACGGACACCAAGCCCCTTACGGCAAACCTGCGTGGCTACGAATGATAGTATGACTCCGCGATGACTTGAGAACTTCGGCCTAATCTCCTACAGTAACAGCATTGATTCACACGATCGAGCATTAAGTTCCACTACATGTCCAATCGTACGACAGACTGTTTGCTCCGTCACATCACAGGTAACCCAGCCTCCCTTTATAAAAGGAGAACTTCTCCATTTTAAAGGGGGCTGGGAGATTGAAACTCTACAAATTGACTACTCCTGTTCATACACTTGCCCCCTCTGACTTAAGCATCGGATGGGGCCATGCGTCGTGGGCTCATGATGGGGCCACACGATCCGACGAGGCGCTTCCATATTCGAAGTGTCAGCTCGAATTGAATGTGGCGCTTTAATTCAGGGTTGGCACATGTCATGATCCGGACGGGAAGCAGTACTCCACCTTGCAGGTCTGGGCCATCAGAGGGATTTATATATAAATCCCTACTTGGCCGTCTCTGATTTCTTCCCCATTGTCATCCTCCGTCTCCTTCCCATCTTCTTCCCATCTCCTTTCCAGTCCGAAGCGGCCGATCCTCCATTACCTCCGGCGAACTCCCAAAGGTGTCCTTCTCTTCGTTTGCTCGAAACCTCTTCTTTCTCCCCTTCTCTCTCTCTTTTCTTTTCCTAATGGGCCTTCGTCCGGATGAAATCGGGTCCACAATGAGTGAGGTAGAGGTTGAGATGGCCGAGGAATGGTTTTTTCCTCGGCGAGGGTTCCGTTTGGAACCCGCTGTGTTGGGGGATCGGGTAACGAACCCCCCGGTAGGTCGGATCGGAGTGTATTTGGAGGCACTCTGGGCCGGCCTACGGTTTTCCTTCCATGGGTTCGTGAACGAGTTGCTCGGGGAGTACCAACTCGTCCCGGCGCAACTTGCTCCGAACGCATGGAGGACGATTATCAGGTTCCTGTCCTTGTGCATGGCATACGGGATCCCGACTTCCGTGAATGTCTTCCGGCGGCTCTTCATGTTGAAGTCCAGTCCGGAGGACGGGGAGTAGCTCTATATCGCCCTTCGGGCGGGTCGGCCGCTCTTCCAGGGCGCTCCGACGTCCATTCACGATTGGAAGAAAAAGTTTTTCTTTTTGGGTTCTGAGCGGACGTGGCGGTTCGACCCTAGGTGGAGGCAGAGCCGGCTCAAGACCGCCAACAAACTCCCCAGGCTTTCCATGCGCGAGAAGGGGATCCTTAATGCCATTCGCGGCCTTGGGGATGGTATTCTTCTGAGCGGCCTGATGAGCGAGGATGCTCTAGTCAATGTCGGTCTGAGCTCGGCACGTCCTCAGTGTAAGCGTAGTAGTAAAAAGGTTTTCTTTCTTTTTCTTTTTCTTCATAATATTTTACAAACTTATCTTACTCGTCCTTGCAGACATCGCGAAGATGGTGACCAAGAGCGGAGCTTTGTAAGCTCGGTTCCGAAAGAGGGCGGCCGAGCTCGGAGGGGGCCTGCCCGAGCCCAAGAAGAAGGCAAAGGTCTCGGTTGATGGGGCCGCCGAGAAGAGCGCTCCCCGAGTTGAGCCCTCTAAAGCTGCTCGGAGGGGCGGCTCGAGCTCCGAGCCCAGGAGCTTGGCAGGAGAAACTATGGCGCTCGCATGCCCGGTGCCAATCTCGCAGGTCCCTAGTCGGCCGCCCGTCCGACCCGAGTGCCCGGCATCCGAGCCGGGCAGCAGCTGAGGGGCCGTGAGGCCGCCCTCGCCGAAGGCGACAAGGCCCAGCCTCTCCGACCCACCGGAGGATGAGGGCCAACAAGAAAGGCGGCCCTACATTCCGGAATGGACGGTGTTCGAGGGCGACTCAGCCCTCGAGAATGTTGAGATGGCGCGGCAGATCTTCCGCATCGCGCTCCTTCCAGCCGACAGGGTGAAGATTCAGGCTATCAGCCTGAACAGTTTTTTGGAGTCAACTCAACCCTCTGCTGTTCGGGTAAGTCTTCATTGTTTACTGTTATTTATTCCTTACACTTTTAGCTTTTATGCCCTAATTCTATCCTCGGCCTAATTTCTGTCTTGCTTACAGCACCTCCACGAGATCGAGACACTGATCTCGATCGGTGCGGACTACAAAGAACGTGCTCGTCGGTGTTTACGGGCACAAGAGGATGCCGAGAAAAAGCTGGCGGAGCTCGAGCTCCACAAGAAGGAGCTTTTGCTTAGAGTGGGGGCCACCGAGGACGAAGTCCAAATTGTGACCACGACGCTCGAAGAAGAGAAGGCCGCTCCTGCTCTGACTAGATCAGAGCTACGAGCCGCCGAGGCTCGCTTGGCCGAGGCGCGGTCCCTGCTCGTCGTCCGTGAGCAGGAAATAAAGAACGCGGAGCTCAAGGCCGAGCAACTCGGAGCTTGGGAGAAGGAGGCCCAGGAGCAAGCCTAGAGCGCCATCCAACTTTTCCGTGAATCAGAAGAGTTCCGCGATCTGCTCGAAGAGGAGGCCGTGAACGGGCTCATCTAGGGCTTCAACGACTTCCGCAATCAACTGAAGCGGCTCTGCCCCAACTTCAACCTCGACCTGCTTCAACCGGGAGCAGGGATCGAGTTCGAGGCAGATGACTCGGTTGAGGCGGGGACTTGGGCGGTTGAAGAAACCGCTCAAGAGGCCGAGGCCGCTGCCGAGGAAGGTCCAGTGGGAGCACCCGAGGCTGCTCCCGAGGTTGCTAAGGACGGCTGGACCGAGACCGCCACGGAGGAACCAGCCGCTGCCGAAGAAGGTCTGGCAGGAGTTCCTGAAGCTGCCCCCGAAGCTACTGAGGACAGTGGGGCCGAAGGGATCCCGGCTGCTGGTGCCGCGCCCGCCCCCTAGGGTTTTCTTTTTTGTTTTGTTATTTTTGTAAAGGAGGATGGCCTTTATGTCTGTTATACGGGCGAGCCTCAATTTTGTACTCAGCCTTCGAGCTTTTCTTCCAAATGAACTTTCTTTATAAATGTGTGTGGTCGACTAAAGTCTTGCTTCTCAGTAGATCCAAGTTTTTTCGGGTTCACTCAAGTTCATGGACTTGGGCTCTGCAGCCTCAACCATGTTCATTACGTAGTCACACTTAGGTTTGGCATATTTGCCAAGTCCTTGGACTCGGGTCCTAAACTCCCGCTGCTCGGACCCTCGACCAGCGATATCGCGGTATTTAGGTCTGAGACACGCCTATCCTCGGGCTCGTCAAGCCTTCGAGCTCGGCGCTGAATCCTGCCGAGCCCTAGAACCTGAGATCGCTAACTTGGCTCAAATGTCATAGGCTCCATGAGCTCGGAGCTCTAGTTGCCGAAGCAAATTGTCGGACCCTCCCCCCGACCTAAACAAGTCTAGGTACAGGCCCGATACAAGTCCCCAAGCTCAGGATCAAATTTCACCGAGCTGCCGGTATCAATCAGACTAGGGTTCACTGACGAGTGGTGCGCGCGGGGTCGATGAGGTCGGCCCGTGATTGATCTGGCAAAGCGCCCCGACGCTGGTCGGAACTTTATTTGAGCATTCAGTCGATGCAGGAATGAATACAAGTACTGATTAAAATGTACTTTTTGTATCGTTGGAGTCGAGCATCTCACACCGAGGTCGGCAGCTTTGCTCCTCAGCTAACTTTTGAAGACGCTCTTTTGCTCGGGGTCTGCTTTCTGGAGACGCCGGCACACTGGGAGAAATAGTTGCCATTGGAGATCTGTGGGCGTTGCCTTGCGGTCATCCACAAATATTTTGGGGGCGCTTCGTCGTCAATCACGAACACTTGTTGCCGATCACGAATATTTGTTGCCGATCACGAACGTTTATTTCTGAGGGGCCGCGAAGGTACTACCCCATCATTTCGAGGTCGAGGGAGCTTGGGCTCACTGTCGACTCATCGAGGCATCTCGACCTTAGCCGAGGACGCGCTACAGGGGACCGCGAAGGTACTACTCCGTTATTGATGCTGAGCACCACGGAGGGCCGTGAAGGTACTATCCCGTCTTTTCAAAGTGTCGAGGGGTCTGGGCACGCACTGTCGACCCTCGAGGCATCCCGAACTTTGTCGGAGAGGCGCTACGGAGGGCCGCGAAGGTACTACCTCGTCGTTGGTGTTGAGCGCCACGCAGGGCCGCGAAGGTACTACCCCGTCTTTTCGAAGTGTCGAGGGGTCTGGGCATGCACTGTCGACACTCGGGGCATCCCAAACTTTGTCGGGGAGGCGCTACGGGGGGCCACGAAGGTACTACTGTGGAGTGATTGATTAAAACCCCATTTGATTTTGATGAGCTCAAAGCATTTGAGTATATCTTTTGATTACTAATGAATTTAATTGAGTGTTTCAGTGAAAATCCTGTCTAAGTGTCCCAAGACTTGGTTCATAATTTTTGGATAAGTTAAGGAGTCTGTTTGAACCAATGTCTGAGACTCGAGTCGACTCCCGAGTATCACGAGTCGACTCCAAGCGTATCAAGTTCACTGGCACGAGCTCGAGTCGACTCCAGATAAGTACGAGTCGACTCCGACTGAGAACAGACAGAAGGACAGAAAGCTTCAACTCAGAACTTATCAGCGAGTCGACTCCCGAAGTGCACGAGTCGACTCCGATGTTCACCGAGTCGACTCCAAGGAAGTAAGAGTCGACTCCAAGCAGTCACAGGCAGAAAAGTCAGAGAACAGTTTTCGGGTCTGAGATTCGAGTCGACTCCAGTGGAACGCGAGTCGACTCCGATAGGTGGGAAGTCGACTCCAGAGAAAGCAAGAGTCGACTCTCAGCGGTACACAAAGAAAAAGTCAGAGAGCATTTTATGGACTCTGAGATTCAAGTCGACTCCCGCAATACGCGAGTCGACTCCAAGACACCGCGACCCCAAGACAGACAGAAAACCAAGTTACTGCCTCTGAGATTCGAGTCGACTCCCAGACAGCTCGTGTCGACTCCAAGACAGCTTCACGTCAAAAGGCAGAAGACCATCTTTCGGAAACTGAGAGCCGAGTCGACTCCAAGGAAGTTCGAGTCGACTCCAAGACTGGACGAGCCAAAAGACAGAGGATCGGAAGTTCGGGCTCTGAGATTCGAGTCGACTTCCAGGACAGTCGAGTCGACTCGAGTGGACAAAATTCAAAATTGGATCCACGGACTTCAGTGGATGAGCCGACTCCAAAATTGCCAAGTCCGCTCCAGAAGTTGACGAGTCGACTCCAGGTCAAGACGAGTCGACTCCCAGTCGTGAAGGCAACTTTAATTCAAATTTGGAACAGTTGCCGAGTCGACTCCGGAAAAGCTTGAGTCGACTCCCGCTACAGCCGAGTCGACTCCTGATCGTGCGAGTCGACTCCAACCCACCAACGGTCATATTGTCAGGCTGCGCAGAGTGTTCAGAACGGGCAGAAAAAGTACTCTAACGGCTAGTTTCCGTGGGGGTTGGCTTAAATAGCCACAGAGGACTGTAGCAAGGCAGAGAAGAACCATTCCACTCCAACTAATCAAGCATTCAAGCTCTGCAACGTGCTCTTCAACGAAAAAAGAGGAAGATCTGCATTTACTACTTCCAACTACATCTTCCCAGCAATTAAAGCCTCCTTCTCCTGCATTCAAGTCGACTACTCTTTCAAGAGGAGACCAGAAGTTTAAGAAGCCATTCCTCATCTCCAATCTAAAAGCGTTTGAGGCTTCTTAACTTCATTTATTGTTCATATTGTTTTCATCTGCTTTTTGAGAAGCTCATTTTCTATTTTTTTTCTACAACTTGTATTTACTTGGTTCAATCGGGGATTGAATCAAGGGGATTGTGGTTGGTTGGTGAGCCGAGTTAAAACCAACGTGTGTAAGGGTTTGATTGTGATCCCGGAAAAACAATCGGGGCGGTTCTAGTCGGTGAGCATTGGGAAAACCGACCGAGTTCGTTGTGAGCTCGTAAAACAACAAGTTTGGTTGTGAGCTTGGAAAACAACCGGCTGTAATCCAAGGGGGTTATAGTGAATTCCCAAGTGAGACTTGGGGAGTGGACGTAGGAGCAAGGGTGAGCTCCGAACCACTATAAAACCTTGTGTTTGCGTTGGATTGTCTCTCTTCTTCTTCCCCTCACATCACTCACAGCACTTAGCATTAATTAAATAACTTGCAATAGTTTTTAATTAGTCAACCACATCGTTTTAATTATTCAAATTATTTTAAAACCCAATTCACCCCCCCCTCTTGGGTTGTCTATCTGGACAACAAGTGGTATCAGAGCCTAAAACTCTTCCACCCAAGAGTTAAAAGATCAAAATGACAACCCCATTTGGATCTTCCCACATTGAGGGTCAGTCCACCCAAAGACCCCCTTTCTTTAATGGATCCGACTACTCATACTGGAAGGCTAGGATGAGAATATTCATCCAAGCCCAAGACTATGAGATGTGGACCATTGTAGTAAATGGCCCATACATCCCATCCATATATGTAGAGGGTGTCAAGGTACCCAAACTAGAAAAGGATTGGGATGAATATGACATGAGGAAGGCACAACTTAATTCTAAAGCTATGAATGTACTTTATTGTGCCTTAGATAGAAATGAATTTAATAGGGTCTCTACTTGCAACTCTGCAAAAGAGATCTGGGATAGACTTGAAGTGACCCATGAGGGCACAAATCAAGTTAAAGAATCCAAAATTAATATATTGGTTCATAAATATGAACTATTTAAAATGGATTCTAATGAAACAATTACATGCATGTTCACTAGGTTTACTGATATTGTCAATGGCCTAAAAAGCCTTGGCAAGAACTATACTAACAGTGAGCTTGTCAGGAAAATCCTTCGGTGTCTACCAAGGTCTTGGGAAGCTAAAGTGACGGCAATCCAAGAAGCCAAGGACTTGAACAAATTACCACTCGAGGAGCTCCTTGGATCCTTGATGACGCACGAGCTAACCATGAAGCAACACAACGAGGAAGAGTCCTCTCATAAGAAAAAGGTATTAGCACTAAAATCTACTTCATCTAACAAGGACTTATCTTGCAGCAGCAGCAGTGAAAAAGAAGAAGATGAGGAAGATGATGGTGAGACACTTCTTGTGCGCAAGTTTAAGAAATTTATCAACCACAAGAAGGCGTATCATCAAAGGAGAGGCCCCTCAAATTCCTACCGCAAGGACAAAGGTAAGGAAAGGGAAAATAAGGGGATTGGGTGTTACGAGTGCAAGAAGCCGGGTCACATAAGAGCAGAGTGCCCCTTACTGAAGAAGGGGAGTAAGTACAAGAAGAAGAAGGCTCTTGTCACTACACTATCCGACTCCGACTCATCATCCTCCTCATCAGATGATGAACAAGAAGAGAAGGCCAATTTCTGCTTCATGGCCAACGAAAACGAGGTAACTTCCGATACGCATCTTGATTTTTCTTTTGATGAACTTTATGATGCATTTAATGAATTAATGGTAGAATATAAGGCCATAAATCTTAAGAATAAAGAACTAAAAATAGCTAATCAATCATACCTACATAAATACGATAAATTAGTTAAGGATAAGGATTTAATCATCAAAGAAAATATAGAACTTAAGACAAGCAACCAACTTTTAACTCAAAAGAATAGTACCTTAACTAAAGATAATGAAAAACTAACTAAGAAACTTTCAGAACTTAAAAATCATAAACAAATCTTAAATAAGGATCTCACAAAAGAACTTAATGACCTAAAAGCAGAAAATCAAACTCTAACTAAAGAACTTAACAAATACAAACCCTTAGTTGAAAAATTTACATATAGTTCTGAAAAATTAAACATGATGCTTAATAGTCAACGAGCCGTATTTAATAAAGCGGGTTTAGGGTATAAACCAAGAAATAAACAAAAACTTCTTAGTAACTTCTTTGTTAAAGCTGGAGAAACTAAAACTAAGAAAATAACTTGCTTTTGCTGTGGTACTATAGGTCATAAAGCAAATGTGTGTAATTTTAGGAAAAATAAAACAAAAAGGAAAATTAAAAGGGTATGGGTTCCAAAAGGAACCAACTTGACTAACCATGAAGGACCCAAGAAAACTTGGGTACCTAAGATGACATGATTTGCTTGTGTAGGAGTGTCTTGCAGCCAAGGTCAACAAAAACTGCTGGTACTTGGATAGTGGCTGCTCAAGGCACATGACGGGTGACAAAGATCAATTTTTCACCCTTGAAGCTAAGAAGGGAGGTGCTGTGACTTTTGGAGACAACAACCAAGGTCACATCATTGGTATTGGTAAAGTTCAAATCACCCCTTCTACTTTTATTGATAATGTTAGATATGTTGATGGCCTTAAGCATAACTTATTAAGCATTAGTCAATTATGTGATAAAGGGTATGATGTTATGTTTAAGCCATCACTATGCATTATAACAAACCCTAATGATAATAGTTTAGTTTTTAAAGGGATTAGACGTGGAAATGTATATGTTGTAGACCTAGAAGATCTTGCAAAACATAACCAATGTTTAGTTGTAAATGAAACTAAAGATAATGATGCTAGTTGGTTATGGCACCGTAAGTTAGGTCATGCAAGCATGGACACAATAACTAAACTAGTTAAAAGAGACTCCGTGATAGGTTTGCCAAAATTAAAATTTGAAAAGAACAAAATATGTGAAGCATGTCAATTTGGCAAACAATCTAGGAACTCTTTTAAATCCATAAAATGTGTCTCTACCTCTAGGCCTCTAGAATTATTACACATGGACCTATTTGGTCCAACTAGAACAACAAGCCTAGGTGGAAATAAATATGGTCTAGTTATAGTAGATGATTACTCTAGGTACACATGGGTCATGTTCCTAGTGCATAAGGATCAAGCATTTTCTATGTTTAAGAAGTTCCATAAGGAAGTAACAAATGCTAGAGAGTCTTCAGTCATAGCCATTAGAAGTGACCATGGTACCGAATTCGAAAATCAGTCATTTAATGAATTTTGTAGTAAGAAAGGGATAACCCATAATTTCTCAGCACCTAGGACACCACAACAAAATGGAGTGGTGGAAAGGAAGAATAGAACACTAGAGGAAATGGCTAGAACTATGTTATGTGAAAGTAACCTCCCTAAGTACTTTTGGGGAGAAGCCATTAATACCTCTTGTCACATACTAAATAGAGTTCTATTGAGACCCATTATAAAGAAAACACCTTATGAACTGTGGAAAAACAGAAAACCAAAGGTTAATTATTTTCATGTTTTTGGATGTAGGTGTTTTGTGCATAATAATGGGAAAGATAATCTAGGAAAATTTGACCCTAAATCTGATGAAGAAATATTCTTAGGTTATTCTACAACTAGTAAAGCCTATAGAGTCTTTAATAAAAGAACCTTAGTTATAGAAGAATCTATACATGTTGTTTTTGATGACTCTAGTGACATCTCGTCTAGTAAGAAGGTTAATTTTGATGATGATGTTGAAATACTTGAAGAAAAGATAGATAAGATGGGATTACAAGATGATAATCAAAAGTTGATTGAAGGAGAATCATCAAGCCAAGAGGCTATTATGGATCATGGGCTAACTAAAGCTTGGAGGTATGCTCATGGGCATCCTAAGGAACTAATTCTAGATGATCCATCTCAACCCGTTAGGACTAGAGCATCCCTTAGGAATTTGAATAACCATCTAGCTTTTGTTTCACACTTTGAGCCCAAACATATAGAAGAAGCCGAAAATGATGTAAATTGGATAAATGCAATGCAAGAAGAACTAAACCAATTTACTAGAAACAAAGTGTGGAATCTAGTAGAGAGACCTTCTGAATATCCAATTATTGGTACTAAATGGATTTATAAAAATAAACTTGATGAAAATGGAATTGTTATAAGGAATAAGGCTAGACTAGTAGCAAAGGGGTATAATCAAGAAGAAGGTATAGATTTTGATGAAACCTTTGCTCCCGTAGCTAGACTTGAGGCGATTAGACTACTATTAGCATATGCATGCTCTAAGGACTTCAAACTATTTCAAATGGATGTAAAAAGTGCATTTTTAAATGGGTATATTAATGAGGAGGTATATGTAGAACAACCTCCTGGTTTTGAAAATCATCAATACCCTAATCATGTATATAAACTGAACAAAGCACTTTATGGCTTAAAACAAGCACCTAGAGCATGGTATGAGAGGCTTAGCAAATTTCTATTAGAACATGAATTCTCTAGGGAAAATGTAGACACAACATTATTTCTGAAAAAGCAAAATAAAGATATGTTATTAGTACAGATTTATGTTGATGATATCATTTTCGGTGCTACTAACAATCGCCTCTGCGAGGAATTTGCTGATTTGATGCAGAGTGAGTTTGAGATGAGCATGATGGGAGAGCTGAACTACTTTCTAGGGCTTCAAATCAAACAGTCTGAAGGAGGCATCTTCATCAATCAAGCCAAATATATCAAGGAGATGCTCAAGAAGTTTGACATGGAGGGAAACAAGTCAATCAGCACCCCCATGAGCTCATCATGCAAGTTAGACCAAGATGAATCAGGTAAATCTGTAGATCAAAAACTTTATAGAGGTATGATAGGATCTTTACTGTATCTTACTGCAAGTAGACCTGATATTATGTTTAGTGTGTGCATGTGTGCTAGATATCAGGCTAATCCTAAAGAATCACATCTAGTTGCAGTTAAGAGAATTTTTAAATACTTAATAGGAACTAAGAACATAGGGCTATGGTACTCTAAAGAATCTAGCCTAAACTTAATAGGGTACACAGATTCAGACTTCGCTGGATGTAAGCTTGATAGAAAAAGTACCAGCGGATCGTGTCAATTTCTAGGAGAAAACCTTATCTCATGGTTTAGCAAGAAACAAAACTCGGTTGCATTATCCACTGCAGAAGCTGAATATGTTGCAGCCGGGAGTTGTTGTGCTCAAATCTTATGGATTAAACAACAATTAGAAGATTATGGCATTAAACAAGATAAAATTCCCATTAATTGTGATAATACAAGTGCCATAAACCTAACTAAAAATCCAATTCAACATTCAAGAACTAAACACATTGAGATAAGACATCACTTCATAAGAGATCATGTATTGAATGGTGATGTGACACTCCAATTTGTTTGTACTGATAATCAATTAGCAGATATTTTTACAAAACCCCTAAGTGAAGAGAGGTTTAGTGTGCTTAGGAGGGGATTAGGAGTGATTGATCCATCCTAGTGGTAGTTTCCACTAGATTCATTGATTTTGATGATTACAATGTGGTTAAAATAGAGTTCCTTTTCAATGATCATCAAATCAGATCTTAATTAGGTGATTTTCCCTCATTTGGCACGATTATAGCATGATTTTTAGGTGCGTGCCAAGGTTAGAGACGACTCGAGTAAGTTTCAGAGCCGGCTCCTAAGGGGGAGTCGACTCGCGCATTGGCGGGAGTCGACTCGCAAAGATGGCAGCAGAGGGGGAGTCGACTAGCATACTGTCAGGAGTCGACTCGAGGTCCACAGGCGCATAAGGAGAGTCGACTCGCGCATATTCTGGAGTCGACTCGAGGTCGAGTCGACTCGCGACTCAGTGGAGTCGACTCGCAGTCGGGATC
Source organism: Phoenix dactylifera (assembly GCF_051530095.1). NCBI lineage: Eukaryota > Viridiplantae > Streptophyta > Magnoliopsida > Arecales > Arecaceae > Phoenix > Phoenix dactylifera. Next base: position 76,165,544 of record NC_143190.1, read on the forward strand.
CGACTTTTTAACCCTAGATTTGTCGTTTCGAAAACACTTTTCTTTCAAGCCGCCACTGTTCAAGAAGCCCTAGAGCTGACTCCTAGGTCGTCCCCGATCGTCTCCAAGCCATTTTCCCGTCGATTCTTCGCCGGACATTGAGTTCTCCTCCCTTTCTAGGTCATTCCCGGTCGGTTCCGAATCTTTTCCGTCGGTCCTTCACCGTCCTCTAGGTTTTTCCTCTCAGTTTAGGTCAAAATGCCGCGTAAGACCGTAGTTAGGAAGAGGTCCCGACCCGAGGCCGGTCCCGAGCGGCGCTCCAAGGTGCGGCACGATCCCGCGAGGCAACCACCTCCGGCTCGTTCCCCGCCTAGGGCGATTCCCGCGAGGCCATTGGCCGGGAAGGTCGTCTCCACCGGGAGGTATGTCGATTTCGACTTCCTCTCCCGGGAAGGGTTCACCATAGGTGATAGACTTAGGGCCCAGGGCCTAGAGTACTTCCTTACACTGGACCTCCCCACATACCCGGGCCTTATTAGAGAGTTCTATGGTACCGTCCATCGGGGAGATGGAGGTATCGAGGGCACAGTAGCCGGTGTCCCTTTGCGTGTCACGGAGGATCTTATTGCCCACATCCTCCACCTTCCAGTAGCAGGGGTGGCTCCCGCACACCCTGAGGATAGGGTTGAGGCCCTTACGGCCGTTCTAGGACATCCACCCCAGTCACCTCTAGACGAGGTATCCGCGAGCTCACTACCGATTGAGGTGCGGATCCTCTTAAGTATTTTGTCTAGGTCCATCTTTCCTAAGACAGGGAGATTTGATTTTGTAAATGAGAGAGACCTAGCTCTTATGTTCTATATCCTTCAGGACACCCCAATCAACTTCCCTAAGCTCATCTATAGGTATATGTGTGAGCCCCTAGATAGACCTAGGCTCACCCTCCCATACGGCATGATTTTCACCCTTCTTTTTAGGGAGTACGAGGTTCCCATTCCTGAGGGGGAGCCCTTTCGCGCTTTGCGATGGACTGATCGCACGCGTGCGGGGACCCTACACAGGATGGGATTTCGGAAGAGAGAGGGGGTATGGGTTAGGAAGTCTACCCTCACCGCTCAGACCACCAGACCTTTACCCAGTCCTGAGCCCGATTCAGACTACCCAGACCTTCCAGACCATCCAGACCTTCCATCCACTCCTCCTGCTCCTACCACCTCCGCCGGACCTTCCTCCTCGGCACCACCCTCTATGGCGGTCCAGATTGATCCTGAGCAGCTCCGGGAGCTGCGACAGGAGATAGTCAGAGAGGTGAGGGATGAGCTGCTTCGGGAGCTCCGAGGTGTGGTGCCTGCTCCCACTCCTGCACCCGTATCTTCTCAGTTGGTCCCTTCCTTGACAGCCGTGACTGACATGACGGCTCATGTACGGGAAGAGATCTACAATGTCCGGAGTTTGGTCCAGGCCCAGTTCCACAGCATGAGTGAGGTCACGAGCACCACTCGACAGATGCGAGAGGACATAGGTCGTGACATGCACACCACCACCGAGGGGGCCGAGCGCTTGTCGAATGTACTCATCGACAAGCTGGACGCACTTCAGACGTCGGTGACTGGGCTTCAGACGTCGGTGACTGAGCTCTCCACTACACATAGCAGAGCCACTACGTCTATTATCACGCAGCTTGGCCATGTTACAGATGCAGTCACCCTCCTCATGGAGCAGAGCCGATTGAGAGGAGGAGCCACATCCACGAGAGGAGGTGCCTCATCCTCGAGGAGGCCATAGATGTTTTTGTGTTTTGTCTTGTTTTACTTTACTTATTGTATTCTCACATGTATTCACATTCATATCAATACAATGAGTGGACATTTTATCTTCAATTATGTGCCATTTGATGATTGGTTGTGCCATTGATTGTGTGTGATTACCTCCTTTTTGATATGATGACAAAAAGGGGGAGAAATAAAATATGTAAAAAAAAAAGGGGAGAAATATGTATAAAGTATGTAAAAGGGGCGAAATATGTAAAAGAAATCAATGGAAATCAATAAAAACATAAAACTCTTAAAAACACACAAATTTGTTCTAAGTGGATTCGGTACCTCGAGGCTCATTATCTCTCTTTTGGGGCTCCTAATGGAGTAATCTCCAGAATCTATTCAAGGGATATTCGGAGATTAGCTGAATCCTACACAAGAACAAATTGACAGATTTTCCCTCTAAATACAAAAAATTCAGTTCAAAAACTTCAAAGCATTAAAAGGAAATTCAGAGAATCAAAACATAGTTGAATGCATATGTTGAGGGGGAGAATCTGAATTTTAATCAAACTAAATCATTAACGACATATAAGCCAAACAATTGATTGCATAATATGAAGGCTTATATAATTCCAAATGAAAGGGGGAGCTTTAACTCCGAAATTTATTGTTTCACTCCTTTCAAGCTTGGATAAATTGAATTACCAGACATTTGAATTCATTTATGGATTTTATTTCATTATTTATTGAGCAATTCATTTTACATATACTCAAAGTTTTGTCATCATCAAAAAGGGGGAGATTGTGGAGTGATTGATTAAAACCCCATTTGATTTTGATGAGCTCAAAGCATTTGAGTATATCTTTTGATTACTAATGAATTCAATTGAGTGTTTCAGTGAAAATCCTGTCTAAGTGTCCCAAGACTTGGTTCATAATTTTTGGATAAGTTAAGGAGTCTGTTTGAACCAATGTCTGAGACTCGAGTCGACTCCCGAGTATCACGAGTCGACTCCAAGCGTATCAAGTTCACTGGCACGAGCTCGAGTCGACTCCAGATAAGTACGAGTCGACTCCGACTGAGAACAGACAGAAGGACAGAAAGCTTCAACTCAGAACCTATCAGCGAGTCGACTCCCGAAGTGCGCGAGTCGACTCCGATGTTCACCGAGTCGACTCCAAGGAAGTAAGAGTCGACTCCAAGCAGTCACAGGCAGAAAAGTCAGAGAACAGTTTTCGGGTCTGAGATTCGAGTCGACTCCAGTGGAACGCGAGTCGACTCCGATAGGTGGGAAGTCGACTCCAGAGAAAGCAAGAGTCGACTCTCAGCGGTACACAAAGAAAAAGTCAGAGAGCATTTTATGGACTCTGAGATTCGAGTCGACTCCCGCAATACGCGAGTCGACTCCAAGACACCGCGACCCCAAGACAGACAGAAAACCAAGTTACTGCCTCTGAGATTCGAGTCGACTCCCAGACAGCTCGAGTCGACTCCAAGACAGCTTCACGTCAAAAGGCAGAAGACCATCTTTCGGAAACTGAGAGCCGAGTCGACTCCAAGACTGGACGAGCCAAAAGACAGAGGATCGGGAGTTCGGGCTCTGAGATTCGAGTCGACTCCCAGGACAGTCGAGTCGACTCGAGTGGACAAAATTCAAAATTGGATCCACGGACTTCAGTGGATGAGCCGACTCCAAAATTGCCAAGTCAGCTCCAGAAGTTGACGAGTCGACTCCAGGTCAAGACGAGTCGACTCCCAGTCGTGAAGGCAACTTTAATTCAAATTTGGAACAGTTGCCGAGTCGACTCCGGAAAAGCTTGAGTCGACTCCCGCTACAGCCGAGTCGACTCCTGATCGCGCGAGTCGACTCCAACCCACCAACGGTCATATTGTCAGGCTGCGCAGAGTGTTCAAAACGGGCAGAAAAAGCACTCTAACGGCTAGTTTCTGTGGGGGTTGGCTTAAATAGCCACAGAGGACTGTAGCAAGGCAGAGAAGAACCATTCCACTCCAACTAATCAAGCATTCAAGCTCTGCAACGTGCTCTTCAACGAAAAAAGAGGAAGATCTGCATTTACTGCTTCCAACTACATCTTCCCAGCAATTAAAGCCTCCTTCTCCTGCATTCAAGTCGACTACTCTTTCAAGAGGAGACCAGAAGTTTAAGAAGCCATTCCTCATCTCCAATCTAAAAGCGTTTGAGGCTTCTTAACTTCATTTATTGTTCATATTGTTTTCATCTGCTTTTTGAGAAGCTCATTTTCTGTTTTCTTTCTACAACTTGTATTTACTTGGTTCAATCGGGGATTGAATCAAGGGGATTGTGGTTGGTTGGTGAGCCGAGTTAAAACCAACGTGTGTAAGGGTTTGATTGTGATCCCGGAAAAACAATCGGGGCGGTTCTAGTCGGTGAGCCTGGGAAAACCGACCGAGTTCGTTGTGAGCTCGTAAAACAACAAGTTTGGTTGTGAGCTTGGAAAACAACCGGCTGTAATCTAAGGGGGTTATAGTGAATTCCCAAGTGAGACTTGGGGAGTGGACGTAGGAGCAAGGGTTAGCTCCGAACCACTATAAAACCTTGTGTTTGCGTTGGATTGTCTCTCTTCTTCTTTCCCTCACATCACTCACAGCACTTAGCATTAATTAAATAACTTGCAATAGTTTTTAATTAGTCAACCACATCGTTTTAATTATTCAAATTATTTTAAAACCCAATTCACCCCCCCTCTTGGGTTGTCTATCTGGGCAACAACTACCCCGTCCTTGGTGTTGAGCGCCACGGAGGGCCGCGAAGGTACTATCCCGTCTTTCCGAAGTGTCGAGGGGTCTGGGCACGTACTGTCGACACTCGGGGCATCCTAAACTTTGTCGGAGGATCGTACGCAGGTCGACGGGTCTGGGAACGCACTGTCGACTTGCGACGCTTTCCGAGGTCGAGGGGTTTGGGAACGTGCTGTCGACCTCGGGGCATCCCGGCCTTAGCCGAGATATTTGAGGGAGATCGAGACCGAGCTCGATATTGGCACCTCTAACTTTTTGCTAAGGCGCCCGGCTTCGCCCGGTGCTAATTGTAGTATCCGATCGGGGTCGTGTATACGAGCTGGGCTGAGTCGTCTGAGAGTCACGAAACATTTAGACATCAGGAGAAACGAAGCACAATTAAACAATTGCAGATAAGTTATTGTAAAAGGTGAAACTTATGCTCCAAACAGAGAACCCCTTGGGGTTCTATTGGTAATACACCCGGAGGTTTTCGAAACTCCAGCTTTGTGGAATAGGGGTCCCGTCGAGGGACTCCAGCTTGTACGCCCCGGGTCGCTGGATGCGTGCGACCCGGTAGGGTCCTTCCCAATTCGGGGCCAACTTCCCTCGCTCGGTCGGCTAAGAGGCTTCAGCCCTTCTGAGGACGAGGTCCCCCACTTTGAAGAATTTGACTTTGACTCTGGCGTTGTAGTATTGCACCGTCTTTTGCTGGTACCTCGCCATGCGGATTCGGACGGCTTCCTTTGTCTCCTCAACTAGGTCTAGGTTATTTCTGAGCTGCGATGAGCTGGAGTTGGCGTCATAATGCTCTACCCTCAGAGAAGGGAGCCCGATCTCCAATGGAATAACGGCTTCCGTTCCATACGTCAAGTTGAAGAAAGTTTCGCCGGTGGGTACACGGAATGTGGTCCGATAAGCCCACAGGACGTTGTATAGGTCTTCGACCCACTGTCCCTTGGACTGGTCGAGCCTGGCTTTGAGCCCCTGCAAAATAGTACGATTCGTTACCTCGGTTTCTCCATTTGTCTGAGGATGCGCGACCGAGGTGAAGCGGTGGTCGATGCCGAGCTCAGAGCAGAACTCTCTAAAACGAGCGTTATCAAACTGGCGGCCATTGTCTGATATGAGGATGCGGCAAATTCTGAATCTGCAGATTATTGACTTCCAAACGAAATCCCGCATCTTCTGCTCGGTGATCCGGGCCACTGGCTCGGCCTCAACCCATTTAGTAAAATAGTCAATAGAGATGACCAAAAATTTCTTTTGCCCGGTTGCCAGAGGAATGGTCCCAGAATATCAATTCCCCATTGGGCGAATAGCCAAGGAGAACTGATCGAGGTCAACGGGGCCGAGGGTCGGCGTTGAATATTGGCGTTCCTCTAGCATCGGGCGCATCTTCGCATGAAGTCTAGCGTATCCTTCTGGAGTGTCGGCCAATAATATCCCTGGCGTAGAATCTTATGCGTCAGTTCTCGGCCTCCCAGATGATTTTCGCAAATCCCTTCATGGACTTTACGCATTGCATAATCCGCTTTCGACGGGCGGAGGCATCTGAGGAGGGGGAGGTAAAAGACCTCCGATAAAGTTTGCCTTCATACATTATGTACCGAGAGGCTAAGCATTTGACTCGGTGAGCTTCGCGCTCATCACTGGGGAGGGCGTCAGCCTGCAGGCAGCTGACGAGCTCGTCCATCTAGCTCGGCTCAACCTCGATGCAAAGGGCCGGCTCGGGTTCCTTCGTGCTGGGCATCTGAAGATACTCCGGTGTTGCTGCTTTGGGAAGCTCGCTCATGTGAGAGGATGCCAACTTTGATAGTTGATCTGCTCTGAGGTTCTCCGACCTGGCAATGTGTTGGATGTGGAAAGAGTTCAGAGTCGAGGCAAGATCCCGCACTTTCCGGAGATACTCCTGCATCGTGGGCTCTCTGGCTTCGAAGTCGCCCAAGATTTGGTTCACAACCAGCTGGGAGTCGCTGAAGACCCTTAGGTCCTTCACTTCCAGCTTCCTTGCCAACTTGAGTCCGGCGATGAGTGCCTCGTATTCCGCCATATTGTTAGAGGCGGAAAATTCGAGGCGTAGAGCCTGCTCGGCAACCACTCCATCCGGGCTGGTGAGGATGAAGCCCGCTTCACTACCCCCCGAGTTCGAGGAACCATCGACATGCAGAGTCCACGTCGACCTCGGGGTCTGCTCCGTTGGTGCAGGCTCGAGCTCGGCCTCGTCTGGCACAGTGCACTCGACTATAAAGTCGGCGAGTGCCTGCGCCTTGATCGCCGGTCTGGGTCAGTACTCGAGGTCGAACTTTCCGAGCTCGACGGCCTACTTTGTAATTCTTCCAGTATGATCTGATCGTTGCAGGATTTGCTTCATCGGCTGGTCGGTCAACACGGCCACCGTGTGGGCTTGGAAGTAGGGCCGGAGCCTCCGAGCCGAAACGACCAGGGCAAAAATCATCTTTTCCAGCTTCGAACATCGGGTCTCGGCATCCCTCAAGACCCGTCTGGTGTAGTATACCGGTCTCTGAAGCTTGTTCTCCTCTCGGACCAGGACCGAGCTCACTGCAGCTGGGGAAACCGCCAAGCACAGATAAAGGAGCTCATCCTACTGAGGCTTCGTGAGTAAAGAAGGAGAGGCAAGAAGACGCTTAAGCTCTTCAAAGGCTTGCTGGCATTCCGCCGACCACAAGAAGTTCTTCGGCCGCTTGAGAGCTGCGAAGAACGGAAGACAGCGCTCGGCAGATTGGAAAACAAATCTCCCGAGAGCCGCAACTCGTCCCGTAAGCCGCTGCACCTCTTTAACTGTCCTCGGGGGCACCATCTCTTGAAGCACTCGGACCTTCTCGGGATTGGCTTCAATTCTCCATTGGGTAATTACGAAGCCAAGGAACTTGCCTGAGGTGACACCAAATGCACATTTTGCAGGATTGAGCTTCATCTGGTATCTCCGAAGCATGGTGAATGCCTCGTCGAGGTCAGCCACATGATCCTTCGCCATTCGGCTCTTCACCAACATGTCATCGACATAGACCTCCATGTTTTAGCCTATTTGGTCTTTAAAGATCCGGCTGACCAGCCTTTGATAAGTTGCTCCAGCATTCTTTAAGTCGAAGGGCATCACTTTGTAGCAATAGGTGCCTCCGTCAGTAATAAAGGCCATTTTTTCTTCATCCTCCGGCGCCATCCGAATCTGGTTGTACCCTAAGAAGGCGTCCATGAATGTCAGCAACTCATGCCCCGAGGTGGAGTCTATGAGCTGGTCGATGCTGGAAAGCGGAAAGCTGTCCTTCGGGTAGGCCTTGTTCAGGTCGGTGTAGTCCACGCACATGCGCCATTTCCCGCTAGCTTTTCTGACGAAGACCACATTGGCGAGCCACTCCGGATAAGATATCTCTCGGATGAAGCCGGCCTTGAGGAGTTTGTCGACTTCCTCGGCCGCTGCTCGTTGTCACTCTAGTGCAGCACTTCGTTTCTTTTGCCGCATGGGCTTGCAGGTCGGCTTCATTTGGAGCCGGTGGACCGCGACCTCCGGATCTATCCCCGGCATATCAGCGGGCGACCAGGCGAAGACGTCCATGTTGGCCCGTAGGAAGTTGACAAGGCGATCTCGCTCGTGAGCATCAAGGTCGGAGCTGACCTGCACGGTAAGCTCGGGGAAATTTCTCGTAAGGAAATTTGGGTGAGTAGCTCACCAGGCTCTACCCGCTTCTTCTGAGAGCCGACCTGTGTCTCTAAAGTTTCAACTGAGAGCTGGTCATCAAGTGTCGAAGTTGACTCTTTAGCTGGTTGCTTCGCCTCGTGGGTCGCCATGTAGCATCGCCTTGCTACCGCCTGGTCCCCACGGACTTCACCGACTCCTTGGCTGGTGGGGAACCGCATAAGTAGGTGGCACGTTGAGACCACGGCTCGAAGAGCATTGAGCCCTGGTCTTCCAAGGATGGCGTTATAGGCCGAGGGCAAGCGCACCACGAGGAAATCCATCCTTACGGTACTCTCGGGGGGCGAGCCCGACCGTGACCAGGAGATCGACCTCGCCCTCTGTTGCCCAAGGTGACAAGCCAAGAGGGGGGGTGAATTGGTTTCTCTAAATTTTTACTATCCTAATTTAGTCAATCGAGGAGTGAGTGAAGTTAAAACAATACACAATGCAAACACACAAAAAGTATAGTGGTTCGGAGCTCTCCTAAGCACCTACGTCCACTCCCCAAGCGACCCCTTGGAAATTCACTATAATCCCGCGGATTACAGTTGGATTGTTTTTCGGGCTCACAATCCAAAAATCTTTACACTTTGGTTTTCCGGGATCACCAAGAACCTATGTTGGTTTTACGAGCTCACCAACGAACCTTTACAATTGGTTTTACGAGCTCACCAACAAATCTAGACCGTTGGTTTTACGGGCTCACCAACAAACCTTTACAAGGTGATTAAAAAGAAGAAGAAAGTTGAAACTCCTAGATGAGCAAATATAACAATTATAAGCTACAAAGAAGAGTTTAGAATATAGTTATCGCTTTAATAAGGCTCTTCTCTTCTTTGTCAAGATTGCTTCATTCTTCAAGGGTTGGTGGAGCTCTTAATGTCTCTTGGAATCTGCTCAACCACTTTCTTTTGGCTCTTTGAATGAAGCAATTGAATGAAGCTTGCCTTGCTAGGGTTTTCTCTTGAATGCACTTGATGTCATTTCAAAAGCTTCCTTCCTCTGATGAATACTCCCTCTTAAATACTTTTCCAACCTCCAAATAGTCCTTCCTGACCGTTGGATTGAAGAAACTAGCCGTTTATAGCCATTGGGAGTCCAAAAAGCACTTCTGCACAACTAGCCGTTATGCTTCTGCCCGTGCTTGGGTCGACCCAAACTTTTCTGGGGTCGACCCAAACCACTGTTCATCAGACTTGAGTTAGCTCAAGCTTTTCTTGGGTCGGCCCTCTCAGAAAATATAGAACTTTGTATTTCAGCCTTCCTTCACTTGGGTCGACTCAACTCTTTTTGGGTCGACTCAAGGTTGGGTCGACTCAAGGTGGGGTCGACTCAAGTTTCATTGGGGTCGACCCTCTCAGGGATTCCAGAGACTTGTTTTCTTGAGGCTTGAAGATGGGGTCGACTCAACTTTCACTTGGGTCGACCCAAGTACTGTTCATCCATGCCATAAGTGCTAGAATGTGCCGGAATATTTCTAAAACATGCCAGGGTCGACTTCTACTCTGTGCCAAGTGTTCCAAAGGCGTGCCACTTCGTTTCAAGGCGTGCCAAATGTATCAGGGTCAACTCCAAACTAATTGGGGTCAACTCTAACCATATTTTTCTGCACTTTGAAGGTTAGTTATGCACATTGAAACAACAATATGATATTTCAAGCAAATTACGATGCAAGGCACAATAGAGTTTCATACCCTTAATAGTAGAAATTACCGAATTGCCCTTTTAGGTATTTTTAACGTGAAAATTTGCCAGAATGGATTCTTGAGCTTTCTACCATTCTCTATTATAAATTTTATCTCGTTATCAATTCTTGAGAGTGATTTTGACCATATATTCTTAATGTATCGTGAATGTATCGAGGGTGTGTCATTTATCAATGATGTATCGAATATTTCTCCCTTACTCACTTATGTACTGGATTAATTGAGTTAATAGCATTAGCACTTCCATATGGCCTCAATGGCTTTGTAAGCATCAAAATAACACTAGGATCCTCAATCTCCCCCTTTTTGATGATTACAAAATATTGAGTATAAGCAAATTGATATTCATGTGAGAAGTAAGGTTTAATGTATAGGAAATGCTTTTGGTGTAAAAGTTTCAAATAGTCCAATTTAGAGAATGTATCAATGAACCAAAAGCTCCCCCTATCTTATCCAAGTAGAATGCCTAATGAATTTTAGCTTTGCTCCCCTTAAAGCAAGAGTTTCAAGCTATGTATCGAGGCAAGAAAAATCTCTATGATTATGTGCTAGATTCAGATTTTCTCTTTGTCAAATGTCTCCCCCTTAAGTGTATAATACATGTCTCCCCCTTAAGTATGCAATATATACCTTTTATATTTTCTCCTCTATTATATTTTCTCTCCTATACTGTTTTTCTTATAGAATTTGCTTCTAGTTTCTTCCTTATATTTTCTCTCCCTTTTTGTTATCATCAAAAAGAATGAATAACAATGAAATGGATAGCATTGTAATGACAATCACAAAGATCATAACTCAAGAGAAACATTGTCTATACCAAAAGTACTATGTTTTAGAGAAGAAATACAAACTACTACAAAGAGCAAATATAAGTCAAAACAAATACAAAGTCTGGGAGATACTTTAAGAACATACTTCATGATAATACTTTAAGAACATATTTCAATCTAAGCTGATTGATATTCAATTCAAAACATAAAGCATTATGAGCATATACTTTTTTTTTTGACAATATCAAAAAGATTGCAAAATAATGAAATATTAAGCACAAGACAATATTTCATTCATTGCATGCCAAATTATTGCAAGAATATGAATTATGTGACTCAAGGCAATACTGTCAGGGCATGATAATGAGTATAGATCAGAGCCAATTAAGATAGTTTTAAAATTATGATTGGATCACATCAAAATTAAGGATGAAAAGTTTGGCTTTAAAAATGAGACATTTAGGATGTGAGCCAGAAATGATCTCTAAATGTAGATTCTAAAGATAGTTTTCAAATCAAGTGTAGATGGAATCTTTTTCAAGTTATTTCAAGGAGTATCAAGAATAATATTCAAAGAAAGCACGAATGAAAATCCAATATTTTTTTTAAAAAAATATATTAAGTATATAGCAAAATGAGAGCAATCTAATTAATTTTCAGAGTATAGTATAAAAGCAGATAAAGATCAAAACTTATATACTCGAAAAACATAAGATTATGTTGAATCCTTAATTCTTAATGACTTCAAAGTTCTTTCATGATATAAAAGTATTGGGGCATAGATACCAAAACATGAATTTATGCAATGTAGGATACATAAAATTCAAGACTTTGAAAGTTCTTTTAGAGCTCTTTTAAAGACTTTATTTTACTCCTTTAAAGATCATAGCATCAAAATCAATTAAAATGAATTGGTTCAGGATTGAAACACTAAAGTGCAACCCAATAAGAACTCATAAGTAGATTCCAAGATAAATTTTCAATACTAAGACAGATGGAATTCTTTTCAATTAATTTTCAGAATTAAATGATTTACCGATGAACATAGATGGAAATCCAACTTTCAAAAGATATTCAATGAAGCACAAAGTTTAATACCACTTTACATTTAGTATTCTTTGTCTCATCTTTAGATACGAATTTATACGATTAAGTTCTATATGATCTCACCCTCTGAAATTTTCTTTCTCCCCCTTAATTAATCATTCCATTTGAGAGTTTAGAGTTTGAAGATAATTTTCAATAAAGAGATTGAGTATTTAAAGCTCCCCCTCAAAAGATGTATTTTCTTTCAAACTTTTTTTTTGTTCTTCTATAATATCAAGAATGTAGAGTAATCCAGAATTTTTTAAAATTTATAGCAATTACTCTTTTTAATCTTTCAAGAATAAATTATATTTTTTCTTTTTTTTGAATATGTATGAAAATATTAATTAGAAAATAATTCTTTTGAAGCTCAAATTTCTTTCAAAAGTAATTACATTTTCTTTCCTATAAGAATTATTGAAGTGAGTTGAAATATTTTAAGTTTTAGGATCATTAACTCTCTTTTTAAAAATAGCTTTTATTTTTAATGATAGAAGCATTTAATTATGCAGGAGTGTATATTCAAAATATTAATTTCTTAGTCATAGTTTTTTAGCAATGTATACATGTAGCACAATAAATCTTTTTAATATCAAAACAAAATCATATGCTTAGAACTATTTGTTCGCAATCAAGATTATTGAAAAACACATCATTTAGACCAATTTCAGTATACTTATAAGATAGAACAAGATATGTTTCATATGCGTATCGGAGCAAACAACCAAGGCATCAAAATTAATTCTATTTTTCTTAAACTGTAGTTTTCATCTAGGAATCATATTGAATTGTTTTCCAAAATGATGCAATCATTGAAGAATATAATGAAAGTTACAAAAATGCAATGATAGAAAAATTTTAAATTAAGTTTAAGCTTTTATACAAAATCAGATTCTAAATTTTATAAAAAATTTCAAGAAAACTTTCAAGATTATAATTTGAGATATGCATCTTCTACATTGTAGCTCATCTTAAGTTATTAAGATTGAAAACACATATTTCAAAAACATTAGAGCACATCCAGAATCTTTGTAATTCATATTGAATTTTGGTACAAATTGGAGGACATTATGTACTAATGTTAGGCAAGTTGAAAGATAAATTATAATCAATTCATTCTGCCTAATTTGCAAATTCAGATTATCCTTTTCTTTTATTTTTCAGAAGATATTCATTAAAATAGAAGTATCCTTTTCTTCTTCTTTTTATAAATATATTCAACTTTCAGATTTCAAAGGTGATCATGAACGACAAATCTAAAATTTCTTTCAAAAATATTTTTAGAAAAATTCTTATGTAATTTTTCAAACATTCAAGCATTGGAACCGATTTAATAAGAAATTTTGTTTTTGAGCAAGAGAGTACCAGAGAAATCCAAAATATCATTGATGAGTATAGAATACAAGTAAAAACAATTTTCATTAGGCTTTGGAACACAAGTTATTTTGAAGTCAAAGGTGAAGCAAAAACTTGTATACAAAGTTAAAGCCTATTCCAAATTATGAGCGTCATAAAAAGAAAAATAAATTTGCTATTGGTAGAAACATGTTTCAATCAAATTATTCAAGCATGGAGCATTTCAAACTGAATATTGAAAACATATAATTCAAAGTATGCAAAACATAACAAGCATGTCATGGATCAAAATCAATTCTTTTCAAATAAAATTTCTCCTATTTAAATACAATTTAGCACTGATTTTATCCTTAAGGTGTGTTTTCAAGTGATTGAAACTTCATTTGCTTTTTCACAACCTTCTTATATATTTTCATTTATTTATCATTCATTCTCCAATTTTTTTTTAATTTCTTTCTTTAACCACTCAATGAACATTTTGATTATCTTCATTTGTTTTTCGATTTTACTTTTCTATGCTCTATATTCTATTTGCTCCCTATCTGGTGGAGTTGGAAGGGGCACGAGGTACTACCACTAGCCTCCCCATTGGCACCATCCCTATGATGAGCAATGTAGAAAGGTTAAACTGTTCTTTTTAAAAATGTTCACTCCAAACTCTTCCTATTTAATTATAGTTTATTACAGATTTTATCCCATCCAAAAGAATGCTCACACAAGTCTCACAAATGTGCTGAATATATTATCCTTGCTCTGCTTTTACTTAAGATTGGAGTATTTACTTAGTTTTTACTATCTCAACAGATTTTTATGAATCTTTTGATATCATTTAGATGTGATTCATTAGAATTAGTTTGATATCTTTGCATGTAAGCACAAAATGAGCATACAATTTAGCCTACAAGCTGTATGATATAGTAATACAGCTTCAAACAATAAAATTACCTTGCTCATTATTTTTAAACTCTACAATATGGGGTCATAGATATACCTTTCTTCATGCCAAACTTCTGTAAGAATATTCTTGTAAACTTACTTTAGCCAATGAAGATCCCCTTTCTTATTTGTCTTAATTTGGAGTTCGAGAGAAAAGATTAGTTCATTCATTTTACCCATTTCGAACTCATCCTGCATGAGCTTAGTAAAAACTTTACATAAAGCTTCATTAGTAGCACCACAAATAATGTCATCAATATATATTTGAGCAATTATGATATCAGAATTTTTTTTTTTGATACATAGTTTTATCACTATTACTTTCTATCAAAAAGTTACTTAATCTTTCATATCATGCTCTTGGTGCTTGTTCTAAATCAAATAGTGTTTTATCATGTTTGTAATGAATGTTTTTCAAATATAGATGGTTATTTTTACATAAAAATTTTAATGATATAACCACACAGAAGTTCATTCTACACATTCATTTGACAAAATATAAGTCTCATAAAACAAACAAATAAAAATGGTTATCTTTGACTTCTAATCATGCAAAGATTTCATCAAGATCTATTTCATCTTTTCTGATTAATTCTTTTAGTAATCACCAATTCTTCTTAATTAAGTGTGTTCCGAAAAACTCAATTTTGTTCCAAATATAAAAAGTTTTCAGATTCTGATGAGAGCACAAAAGTGCGACCCACATGTCACCTAAATTAGTATTATTGCTAACCGATAATGATAAATTCACTGGATTAATATTATATTTGGGTTTGGCACAGATTTTCATAAATTGGAAATAAAATGCACATTGAGTATAAATTTGACTTAAGAAGGATCCCTTCCCAGATCCGACCCGGTTGAAGATCGGGTCGGGTCCGAGTCGGGTTCGGATCCGAATCAGGTCCATTTCTTTTATGCTTTTGGGAAATAATTTTGGGGCAAATCTAATTTGGCCATATCATAACTATGAGGTGCTGGGTAACCCATGACTTGAAAGACTTGCAATTGACCTCTAGTCAGAATAGATGACCCGCGATAAACCAAGTTCGTCCATCTACAAGCCAAATTTCATATCACACTATTTTTTTATTATTATATAGATGACTGATTGGACGGAAATTAGTGTCTCCCAGCTCCATCTCACGAGGGCAAAGAATCCCAGCGATCCCGCCACTGCAGCCTTCACCTCGTCTCCACCGCATCCATGCCGTGGCATCCCTTCCAAATCCTCCATGCCAGCGAACGCGTCAAGCTCCGTCGATCACGCTCCCGGCTCGTCCAGTGATCCCAAGCGCCAGCATCCCAGCGTCCGACTGCAAGCATCCCGTGCGAAAACAGGGAGAGCAACGGTCCCCACCGTCCCGTGATCCACTCCTTCCGACTGCAAGCATCCCAGCCAAATTGTTCCATTTCAGCATCCCGGATGACCACCTTCCGCTCCTTCCTAGCAACCAAAGAAGGAAGTTCTCACCGTGCCAGCCACCGTGCCAGCAACGCCCGGAATCCCATCGTCCCGAATCCACGCATCCCAGCTCATCCCACGCGTTTCCTTCCTTCCGCGACTGGTCCACCATCCGCCGAGGCCAAGATCGGCTCCTCCCGAGATCTCGCAGCCGGCCGTGAAGCATCCCGGAATCCCAGCAACCCAGGATCTCCATCCGTTGCAGCCTCTGCGTCCGGACATCGCGCCCGAGCCGGATTCGAAATCCCCCTTCCGTGATTCCGCGATCCCGCACCGCGTCCGCGCCCCCCTTCCGTGATTCCATTTCAAGAAACCCTGCGGCTATAAGAGGAGAAGAAGGAGGAGGAGGAGGGGGGAGCTCGGAGTGGTGGGAACCGGCTGGTTCAAGAAGGAACAGGGGAAAGAAGAGAGAGTGTTGTGCTCTGTTTTCAACTTCATTGAAAACAGAGCATGGTGTTTCTTTCTTCCTTTTTTTTTGTTTTTAGCTTTTTTGTTTTTTTTTGTTTTATTTTAATTAAGAGTAATGTGTTGTTTGTAGTTGGAATTTTAATTGAGAGCATGTTGTTTTGGGATTTTTAGTTTTATTTTAATAGAGAGTTTTATTTATACTAAAGTTTTTAATTTCTGTTGTTTTTAATTTCCGTTCCTCAAATTCTGTAATCTTTCTTCTTCTTTTTATGCAATACATTAAAATTTCTTTCATGCAATTGATGTTCCAGTCTTCAATATTTCTAGCACTGTTTTCATCCATTTTATGCCAGAGCTTTATTTTTCATTAAAAACGTTTTTTTTCTAAGTACATGTCTTCTGGTTAATTTCAATTAAAAATCATTCTCCGGTAGACTAGAGAATCCATCAACATCCCCAACGTAATGTTTTTCCTTTGATCATTCAAAAATCAATTTTGAATCCGAGTGAACGTTTTTATTTTTATGCAACTCCAATCGCCTCCCTGTGGATCGACCTCTTACAACCACTATTCTTTGAGTAGAATAGGTAAGAGTAAATTTAAATTTAAACTTTGTTCGTCGGTTCTAACAACGATCTGTCTAGCATATTTTTAGGTGGACAGGAAAGGAGGAACAGAATTTTGGCGCCGTTGCCGAGGAGGCAAATCGAGAAGCAAGAATGATCACGAAGATCAAATCGAATTTTGGATGCCCGGAGTGAACGCACTCCGGTAGTAAGTTTTTATTTTTATTAATTTTTCTTATTTTGATTATTTTTAGTTAGTAATTTCATAGTTATTAAATTCTAAAATTTGAAATTCGAAATTAAAGTTTTCTAAAAAAAAGTAAAAAAAAAAATTTGAAAAAAAATTTAAAAAAAAATTCAAAAATTCAAAAATTTAAATTCAAAATTTGAATTCTGTTATTCGAAATTTGAAATTTAAAAAAAAAAGTTAAAAAAAAAGTTAATTAAATTAAAAAAAATCAAAAAAATATTATTTTTGCTAGTAATTGATAGGGTGCAATCCCCCGAGGTGATCATACCTCTATTGGGGCTCCTCACGGAGTAATCTCCAGAGCTTATTCAACGGGCATTCGGAGATTGACTGATGCATAAGGATTAGTTTTAGTTTACATTCAAGTTATTCCTATATTAAAAATTAAAAAAAACAACATAAAATTAAAAAAAATAAGAAAAATAAAAAAAAATAAAAAAAAATTGCTTGCTCATTTAATCAATACAACCTAATGACATTGCATAAACTTTAAAAAATATTGATTATTTGCTGCATTTAGTATTAAGCATTTGCATAAAGTAATTAAGGGCAAAACCCATTAAAAGATAAGGTCGGAAAGTCATTACCTGTCCTTAGCCCAAAAATCACCACCTTGCATACTTATCCTAAGCCAAATTAAATTAAAATCAAATTAGACGTTGGCCTTAGGGTTTTCGAGCTCAATTAGGCTCTTGGAAAGAAGCGGCTGAAAGCCACTCCAGTGAGGATTTAGTAATTGGTGATGTCTAGGAAAGTTTTACAACAGTGAAAACTGTTACGGATATTGTGGTATCGGTGTATCCCTTCTGGCACCACTGCACACCCCGGGACTTTCTTGGTCACTGGTTACTGGATCACTTAACTGGTAAGCTCAAGCTTAATCTGAAAGGGAGATTAGGAGCTGTCTAATCTAGAGAGAATTTCAGGAACTTTTTAACCTGATAAATCTCTATGCAACTAGATTTAAGAAGCTGCTAAACCTCACTTAGTTCTAAGACTAATAGGGTCAAATTGTTGTGTGGTGTTGGTTGTGGTCATCTGTGTCTAGCCCTTCTCTTCTCTTAGGATTTCGTTCATTTTAGGAGTCGAGTCTAATTAAGTTGTGATAATGTATGCATGGTAGAAGGTCATTAAGAGATAAGTTAACCCCATTTGATCCTGAGATTGACAGAACTTTTCATCATAACCTGCGAACTGTAAACCAACCATCGATCTCTACAATGGGTGAACATATTAGAACCCTGAATGAATTATTCGCTCCTGCATCTGCTAGTCCACCTACATGTATAGTATTGCCAATTAATAATGCAGCCCAATTCGAGATTCGGGCTGCAACAATAAACATGTTACCCAAGTTTCATGGGTTCGAGAGTGAACAACCCTACATTCATCTAAACAAATTTTTGACAATCTGTCAAACGTTTAGAAATCAAAAAAATTTAGATGAAGAGGGTATTAAATTAAGGTTATTTTCCATGACTTTAGAGGATCGTGCTGCTGCATGGCTGTATTCCCTAGCTTCAAATTCCATCACATCATGGGAACAACTATCTAGGAAGTTCATGGCTAAGTTCTATCCCATGGTAAAGACTGAAAAAATTAAGGATGCCATCAGAATTTTTAGAGGAAAATCTGAGGAGGAATTTTTCCAACTTTGGAAAAGATTCCATGATCTTTTGGTCAAGTGCCCGCACCATGGGCTTGACAAGGCTGACCTAGTACATTTTTTTTACAAAGGACTACCTCCGGCACATAGAAACATGATTGAGTCCATGCACAAGGGTAGGTTCATGGACCAAACCCCGGATCAAGCCTATGAATTTCTTGTTGACTTAGCCGAGAACGCCCAAAATTGGAGTAGCTATGGTGAGGAAGTAAATAGAGATGAGTTCGAGTCTAGAAAACCAGGTAATTATGAAATGAAAGCAGACCCAGAACTCAAAAATGTCATGTCCAATCTGGTGACTGGAATGAACAACTTAAGCAAAAAGTTTGATGCTTTCACTGTTTCCACTAGCTCGAGTTCATATAAAGAGTTAAATCCCATCATGAAAGTGGATCACAAGTCACATAGTTTATGTATCTTGTGTAATAGTTCTGAGCATCTAGTGGAGTGTTGTCCTAGTTTACCCAACATTAAGGCTGAGCAAGCAAATGCTCTAAATTCATATAGTGCCTTTAAGAAGCCCACTCCCAACTCGTTCAGCCCAGTTTACCACCCTGATAATAGGTTCCACCCAAATTTCTCATATAAGCAAAATGAACCTATTCAGCATCAAGGTGGTTCACCAGGTTTTCAGAACAACTTCCCCAGGATAGGTCCACCACAAATGAACCAACCTTTGGTTCCATCTGTACTGCCTTATAATGCCCCTATCCCACAGCAACCTTCACAATTAGAAACCATGATGGCTAATATGATGAAACAACAACAAGATTTTATCAAGCAACAACAACAGACCAATACAGCCCAAGCCCAAACTAACCAATTCCATGCGCAAGCAATTGCAAAACTTGAGGTTAGTCTGAGCCAAATAGCTAACTCTCTAGGGGATAGGAAGAAAGATGAACTACCTAGTCAACCAGTGCCTAACCCTAGTAGACAACAAAAATAAGGTCAGATAGGTCAGTATCAAATCAATTCTAATGGAAATCCGACCTATGAAGTCCAGGCAATTACCACTTTAAGGTCTGGGAAGCAAGTGGACAATAAAGTCCAACTTCCTGAAAATGAAAAAGAAAATAAATCTGAATCCGATAAGAACCCTATTCAGAAGAGGGGTCAAGAACAGGACAAACCGGAAAAAAGGGAAGAACCTATAGAAACATACAAACCCAAGGTTCCCTTTCCCAGTAGACTTCAGGACTCCAAGAAACAATCTAATTTTGATGAAATCATGGAAGTCTTTAAAACTGTTCAAATAAATATACCTTTTCTCGATGCCATAAGACAAATTCCCTCCTATACAAAATTCTTGAAAGACCTCACCACAGTCAAAAGAAAAACAAGTATTCCTAGGCAAGCTGTTATGGCTGCACAAGCCTCATCTCTCATTCAACAACAGATCGCCCCAAAATTCAAAGACCCTGGTTGCCCAACTATTGAAATAAAAATAGGAGAGACGATCATCCAAAGAGCTCTATTAGATTTAGGAGCCAGTGCAAACCTACTTTCCTACTATGTGTACCAAAAATTAGATTTGGGAGAATTAAAGCCTACAAATATTACCCTTTCCTTAGCAGATAGGACAGTGAAGTACCCCAAGGGGATTGTAGAGGATGTAATAGTGAAAGTAAATGAGTTTTACTATCCTGTGGACTTCGTTATCCTTGAGACTGAACCTGCAATACATCCAGACAGTCACACACCTATAATTTTAGGTAGACCTTTCTTAACCACAGCAAATGCTGTGATCAACTGTCGAAATGGGATGCTGAAGTTATCTTTTGGCAACATGAAAGTCGAGCTTAATGTCTTCAACATAAGTAAACAACCACCAGACAATAAAGAAATCAATGAAGTTGACATGATTGAAAGTCTGGTTCAGGAGACTTTCTTACAAACTTAATTATAATGAGGACCCTTTAGAAGCTTACCTTGCCCATTTCGAGGAAGGGGTCAAGCATGCGCCTCTTAGTTCTGTTCCCCTTATGAGCATAGATCGTCATCAGCCGACTGTTCTTCATCGGACTTGTCCAAAATCATTCTTAGATAATGGTTGAAAAAAAAAGGGAGATTTACATTTTGTCTGGCTGAAGACATAAAACTTAGCGCTCTTGGGAGGCAACCCAACATGTAAATATCTTCTATTTAAAAAAAAAAGTTTAATAAATTACTAACATGCAGGTTTGGGGGATTTTGTCCCAATTTTCAATTTACCCACCCATATCAGGTAACCTCTCCTCTGTCCTCTTACTGCTTTAAATTTTCTTTAACATTGAGGACAATGTTAGATTTAGGTTTGGGGGTATTTTTACGCATTTTATTAAAAAAAAAGTTTTTAGTTAAAATTTTTGAAAAAAAAAATATACAACACACAAGGTATATAAAATCTAAGAGCCCAATGACTAGTTGGAAGTAGTGCAAAGTGAGTTCTTTTTATTAAGTTCCTTTTAGTGAGTTGTAAGCTAATTAGTGCTTTGAATTTCACAACACATCTGGCCTGCATTTTCTAAGGTATAGGTTAGACATTGTGTTGAGAATATGGTAGCAACCTCGAATCCTGATGAACCATCTTTTTCTAATCCAAAAAAAAAAAATGGTGGATTTAGTAAGGTACATCGAAAAGGGCTACCTATTGTCAAAGGTCAGCGGGCTTGTGATGAGGAACCCGAGCATAGGTCCGTAGGGGAGTCTTGATGCCCAACACCTCATGCCAACTGGTGTGAGAATTGTCGACTAATTGCTCGCTACATGGAGGAATCATCACAGGAGTAAAAGTGCACAATATATACATTATCATTTCTCTTTAATGCAAAAAAAAAAACACAAAAAAAAATGAAAAAAAAAATGTATACTGACCTTAAGAAAGACAATAGTGTGAAAGCCGTCGTTATAAAAATTTGAGTAAACTGAAATATTACATATAAAGCCCATGAGGTATTAAAGTAAACATCCACAGCTCTCGAAATCCTGCAGAAAAGATGATTTTGAATCAGCAAATAGGTCTTGTCCGACCAATTCTTGGAAACTACTAATATTAGCGATATTTTGGAGATCCAAAACCTTAGCTTGTGCATGGTCCAAACTTCACTGAGCACTCAAGTATAAATAAGTCTTACAACTCCCTAACGGAAAACTTAATGACTTCAACTCAAATTGCATACTAACCTAGAAATTGGGCTACTTAGTAATTAAAACCTTGTGTGCTTTTGAAATTCTTATCAGTTATGTACTTGAAATAAGACTTTCATTTCACAAACTAAATTTTATTTTTGGATTGAAGTTTGTGGGTAACTTCACTGCAAACCCTCACGAGACAACACTCGTCCACTAGGGTAACCTAGGGGTTTAAAGGCTTGTTGCACGTGCTAAGTGCAATCGTAATGCTCTACAAAAATGAGTATTTATCTTAGTATATTTATATAATAAATTACACTTTTGCACTCTTATTTTATCATTTTCGCACTAAATTGCTAGAGACTAGCAATAAGCTAGTTGGGGGGTGTGATGAGAGCACAAAAGTGCGACCCACATGTCACCTAAATTAGTATTATTGCTAACCGATAATGATAAATTCACTGGATTAATATTATATTTGGGTTTGGCACAGATTTTCATAAATTGGAAATAAAATGCACATTGAGTATAAATTTGACTTAAGAAGGATCCCTTCCCAGATCCGACCCGGTTGAAGATCGGGTCGGGTCCGAGTCGGATTCGGATCCGAATCAGGTCCATTTCTTTTATGCTTTTGGGAAATAATTTTGGGGCAAATCTAATTTGGCCATATCATAACTATGAGGTGCTGGGTAACCCATGACTTGAAAGACTTGCAATTGACCTCTAGTCAGAATAGATGACCCCCGATAAACCAAGTTCGTCCATCTACAAGCCAAATTTCATATCACACTATTTTTTTATTATTATATAGATGACTGATTGGACGAAAATTGGTGTCTCCCAGCTCCATCTCACGAGGGCAAAGAATCCCAGCGATCCCGCCACTGCAGCCTTCACCGCGTCTCCACCGCATCCATGCCGTGGCATCCCTTCCAAATCCTCCACGCCAGCGAACGCGTCAAGCTCCGTCGATCACGCTCCTGGCTCCTCCAGTGATCCCAAGCGCCAGCATCCCAGCGTCCGACTGCAAGCATCCCGTGCGAAAACAGGGAGAGCAACGGTCCCCACCGTCCCGTGATCCACTCCTTCCGACTGCAAGCATCCTAGCCAAATTGTTCCATTTCAGCATCCCGGATGACCACCTTCCGCTCCTTCCCAGCAACCAAAGAAGGAAGTTCTCACCGTGCCAGCCACCGTGCCAGCAACGCCCGGAATCCCATCGTCCCGAATCCACGCATCCCAGCTCATCCCACGCGTTTCCTTCCTTCCGCGACTGGTCCACCATCCGCCGAGGCCAAGATCGGCTCCTCCCGAGATCTCGCAGCCGGCCGTGAAGCATCCCGAAATCCCAGCAACCCAGGATCTCCATCCGTTGCAGCCTCTGCGTCCGGACATCGCGCCCGAGCCGGATTCGAAATCCCCCTTCCGTGATTCCGCGATCCCGCACCGCGTCCGCGCCCCCCTTCCGTGATTCCATTTCAAGAAACCCTGCGGCTATAAGAGGAGAAGAAGGAGGAGGAGGAGGGGGGAGCTCGGAGTGGTGGGAACCGGCTGGTTCAAGAAGGAACAGGGGAAAGAAGAGAGAGTGTTGTGCTCTGTTTTCAACTTCATTGAAAACAGAGCATGGTGTTTCTTTCTTCCTTTGTTTTTTGTTTTTAGCTTTTTTGTTTTTTTTTGTTTTATTTTAATTAAGAGTAATGTGTTGTTTGTAGTTGGAATTTTAATTGAGAGCATGTTGTTTTGGGATTTTTAGTTTTATTTTAATAGAGAGTTTTATTTATACTAAAGTTTTTAATTTCTGTTGTTTTTAATTTCCGTTCCTCAAATTCTGTAATCTTTCTTCTTTTTTTTATGCGATACATTAAAATTTCTTTCATGCAATTGATGTTCCAGTCTTCAATATTTCTAGCACTGTTTTCATCCATTTTATGCCAGAGCTTTATTTTTCATTAAAAATGTTTTTTTTAAGTACATGTCTTCGGGTTAATTTCAATTAAAAATCATTCTCCGGTAGACTAGAGAATCCATCAACATCCCCAACGTAATGTTTTTCCTTTGATCATTCAAAAATCAATTTTGAATCCGAGTGAACGTTTTTATTTTTATGCAACTCCAATCGCCTCCCTGTGGATCGACCTCTTACAACCACTATTCTTTGAGTAGAACAGGTAAGAGTAAATTTAAATTTAAACTTTGTTCGTCGGTTCTAACAACGATCTGTCTAGCATATTTTTAGGTGGACAGGAAAGGACGAACATTCTTCAACAAGATTTCAAATTTTATCCTTTTCAAAATGATTTAGTTTAACTTAACCAATTATCATCTTGTTCATTCTTCTTAATGTCTTTTAAATAGAAGCAAAATGACAAACTATATTTTCAATAAAAGATCTAGTTTTAATAAGAATAATATGAATTGATATTTCTACAACTAGTATCTTTTCATTGAATATTCTATATGCATTGCTTAAAGAGTAATATCCAAAGAAGCACTTGTTTTATCAGATTTGGCATATATTTCATTCTTGAGAACATAATATGTATAACTGAAAAACATGAAGGTATGCACCATTTGATTTCTGTTTTTCATGAGTTCATATAGGAATTTCTTCAAAAATAGATTTAATAGAAACCTTATAATATGATAAGCTGTGATGATAGCATTAATCAACTGCTATCACAAGGCATTGTCCTTACACAACAAAGGTTCTATTTTTATAACCCCTATATGCAATAGTGTTCTTGGTGCAAAAACAATTGTATTCAATATTATTTTCTATGCAAACC
Organism: Phoenix dactylifera; assembly: GCF_051530095.1. Lineage (NCBI taxonomy): Eukaryota > Viridiplantae > Streptophyta > Magnoliopsida > Arecales > Arecaceae > Phoenix > Phoenix dactylifera. Next base: position 76,189,857 of record NC_143190.1, read on the forward strand.
TTATTAACAAATTGGTTTTCAAAACTGTGCCATGATACTTTCACAGTTTGCAAACTTTTTTCATTTGAAACCTTTTGTAAGTTTGTGCTAATGCAGAAAATATTTCAATTTAAGTTCCAAAAACAAAACCAATGTTAGCTTTGAGAAATTATCCACAATTACAAAATCAGAAAGCTTATCTCCTAGGTTCACAATCCTAGAGATCCAAATAAGTTCTTATGAAGAATTTTCAAAGGCTAAAAGGTGAAAACAATGTTTTCAGATTTAGAAATGATTCTAGTTTATTTTTCTAGATGACATACATAGCAAACTTTGACCTTGCAAAAGTTAATCTAAGTGAATCAATGACAAGGTTTTTTGAGATTAAGTCCATACTAGTATGAGTTGATTTTATATGCCAAAACTAGTCTCTTTAATCTTAGTATTCTTAATGTATATATTTAAAAAATATACCAAGTAGACATTCTTTTATAATCAATAAAATATAATGCCATGGATAAGAACTCTCAATCAAGCATATAGAGAATTCAAATAGTTATTCTAAGAGTATTGATTAAGTAAATTATCCATCAATAACTGAAGCATAATATAGGAAGATGGAGTGATTTGGATATATTTTCTTTTCATACCAAAAGTATCACTTATATCATAGAAATGATTAATACTAGCTACAATTTCAATATAAGAGGATGCAAGGATTACTAATTTCATTATTTCTTTCATTTTAGTCACTTTTCTTAATTACATTTTAAGTTCTTATTCTTTAACATGTGTCTAGAGAACCCATTGTCCAGATAACATCTTTCATTGGAATCTTGGGTAGTTAGACACACTTGCAAAAAAATGATCAGGTTTTCAACTTAGAAATCCAAGCTCTTTTGGGTCCTTGCAGGTTAGCTATAATTGTTCCTTTTGGAACCCATATTCTCTTAATAGCTATTTTGTTTATTAGTTTGCAGATTTTAGGATTACAAAAAATGTATTTCTGCATACTCTTATTAAATTTAACAAACATAGATTTAACATAAGTAGATGATGGATTTTTAATTTTCTGTTTTTCTTCATTAGGTTCATCAGATATATTAGAGTCTGTTTTAGGATAGATAGTGGAGGATTTAACATATATGTCATTAAGGAATTTTTGTGTGTACCAAGATTGATATCCTAATCCAGCCTTTTCAAATTCAGCTCTTTGATTATTTATCATTAAGTTCAGCTTTTCAGAGCTGATAGTAAATTTTTCAACTATAGGCTTAAATTTGTTAACTTCTTTAGTTAACCTTTCATTATCTTCTGAAAGCAATTTATTATTTTTCTGAATTATATCATAGCTTTCAGCAAGAGATAGATTTTTCTGATTTATCTTTTTATTCTTTAAACTAAGCTTCTTATATTCTAAGTATAGATCAGAAAAAGCATCATGAAGTTCATCAAATGTAAAATCAGATTGAGTTTCAGCATGTACTTCATCTTGGAATGAGAAATCACTTTGTGTTCCAGTACATACCTTATCTTCATGTGCCATAAAGCATAGATTTTTAATTTCAGTTTGCTGCTCTTTTTCTTCAGAGCTAGTTTTAGATTCACTAAAAATGTTAGTGCATTCATATTTACTTTCAAACATATTCCATATTTCCTTAGCAGTTATGCAAAAAGATATGCTATTAAGTTCACTATCATCTAATGCACAATATAGAATATTCATGGCTTTTGCATTTTGCTGAGCCATTTTCTTATCATGATTAGTGTTTGTGTGTAGCCCGTTGACTATGATACTCTATAAATCATAGTCATGTGCTTGAATGAAAATGCTCATGCATGCTTTCCAATATGTGTAGTTTATGCCATTAAATAGTGGAGGTCGATCAATTAATTGTCCCTCTCCTAGAAAACTATCTATTTGAGTTGTCATGATCTTTGGCTCTTTGACAGTTAGGTCAAAATCAAAAAGGCAAGGAATTATAGAGCACCGGCTCTGATACCACTTATTTCCCAAGGTGACAAGCCAAGAGGGGGGTGAATTGGTTTCTCTAAATTTTTACTATCCTAATTTAGTCAATCAAGAAGTGAGTGAAGTTAAAACAATACACAATGCAAACACACAAGAAGTATAGTGGTTCGGTGCTCTCCTAAGCACCTACGTCCACTCCCCAAGCGACCCCTTGGTGTTGCCCAGATAGACAACCCAGAGGGGGGGGTGAATTGAGTTTTAAAATAATTTTGCAATTAAAACATTTGTGGATGACTAATTAATACTGTTGCAAGATGATTAATTAGTTGCTATGTACTGTGAGTGAAATGAGAGTAAGAGAGAGAGACACAAGCAATCACAAACACAATATTTTTATAGTGGTTTGGAGCTAACCCTTGCTCCTACGTCCACTCCCCAAGTCTCACTTGGGAATTTACTATAACTCCTCGGATTACAGCCGGTTGTTTTCCAAGCTCACAACCAAACTTGTTGTTTTACGAGGTCACAACGAACTCGGTCGGTTTTCCCAGGCTCACCGACTAGAACCACCCCGATTGTTTTTTCGGGATCACAATCGAACCCTTACACCGTTGGTTTCAACCTAGGCTCACCAACAAACCTATATACCCTTGATTCAATCCCCTGATTGAATCAAGTAAGGACAAGATGGAAAGAACAAAGACAAATAGAAAAACAGAGCTTCTAAAAAGCAGATATACAGCGATATTAATAAGAGTAAAGTTAAGAGCCCTCAAACACGTTTGAGTTGGAGAAGAGAAGGGCTTCTTGAACTTTGGGTCTCCTCTTGAAAATCTGGAAGACTTGAAGGCAGGAGGAGACTTCTTTTAATGCTGGGAAGAGTCGGTTGAATGGAGTTAATGGCCCTCTTCCTTCTTTTCCGTTGAAATCAGTTTGCAGAGAAAGGATGCTTGATTTCTTTGAGTGGAATGGTACTTCTCTGCCTTGCTACAGTCCTCTGTGGCTATTTAAGCCATCCCCCACGGAAACTAGCCGTTAGACACATTTTTCTGCCCGTTCTGCACACTCTGCACATCCTGACAATGTGTCCGTTGGGGTCGGAGTCGACTCGCGCGATCTGGAGTCGACTCGGCTGTAACAAGAGTCGACTCATGCTTTTCTGGAGTCGGCTCGGCAACTGTTCCGAATTTGAATTAAAGTGACCTCCTCGACTGGGAGTCGACTCGACTTAACCCGGAGTCGACTCGCCAAAAACTGGAGCTGACTTGGCATTCTTGGAGTCGGATCATCCCATGGAATTCATGGAGCTATTTTTCAACTTGGCCCACTCGAGTCGACTCGACAGTCCTGGGAGTCGACTCGGCGCTCAGAGCTCGAACTCCCTATCTTCTGTCTTTTGGCTCGTCCAGTCTTGGAGTCGACTCGAACTGTTCCGGAGTCGACTCGGCTCTCAGTTTCCGAAACTCAGTCTTCTGCCTTTTTGGTGTAGCGCTGCCTTGGAGTCGACTCGAGCTGTCTTGGAGTCGACTTGGCTCTCAGAGACAACAATTTGGTCTTCTGTCTTTTTGGGGTCGCGTTGTCTCGGAGTCGACTCGTGCATTGCGGGAGTCGACTCGGATCTCAGTGTCCGAAAACTGCTCTCTGACTTTTGCCTTGAATACAACTGAGAGTCGACTCTCGCTTTCTTTGGAGTCGACCTGCCAACCATCGGAGTCGACTCGCGTTCCTCAGGAGTCTACTCGGCTCTCAGGGTCGAAACTTGCTCTCTGACTTTTTGTCTGTAACTCCCTGGAGTCGACTCAAACTACTCCGGAGTCGACTCGGTAAGCATTGGAGTCGACTCGCGCACTTCAGGAGTCGACTCGCTGACAGGTTTTAAATTGTGTCTTTCTGTTCATCTGTCTGTTCTCAGTCGGAGTCGACTCGTAATGTTCCGGAGTCGACTCGAGCCCGTGCCAGTGCTTCTGATACGCTTGGAGTCGACTCGTAATATTCCGGAGTCGACTCGAGTCTCAGACTTTGGTTCAAACTGACTTCTTAACTTATCCAAAATATCTTGAACCAAATCTAGAAACACTTAGACAAGATTTTCACTGAAACACTCGATTGAATTCATTAGTAAACAAAAGATATACTCAAATGCTTTGAGCTCATCAAAATCAAATAGGGTTATAATCAATCACTCCACAATCTCCCCCTTTTTAATGATGACAAAACATGAGTATATGTAAAGTGAATTACTCAATAAACAAGGAAATGAAATTTATAAATGAATTCAAGTGTCTGGTTTTTTAATTTATCCAAACTTGAAAGGTGTGAAACAATAAATTTTGGAGTTAAAGCTCCCCCTTTCATTTGGAATTATATAAGCCTTCATGTCATACACTCAATTGTTTGGCTTATATAGATATAATGATTTGGCTTTCTTAAAAATTCAGATTCTCTCCCTCAACATATGCATTCAACTTTATTTTGATTCTCTGAATTTTCTTTTAATGCATTGAAGTTTTTGAACTTAAATTTTTGGTTTTTTTTTTTGAGGAAAAATCTGTCAATTTGTTCTTGAGTAGGATTCAACTAAATTCCGAATATCCCTTGAATAGATTCTGGAGATTACTCCATTAGGAGCCCCAACAGAGAGATAATGAGCCTCGAGGTATCAAATCCACTAAGAACGAATTATTGTTTGTTTTAATTTTTTGATTTTCATTTTGATTCCTTTTACATATCTATTAAATATTTCTCCCCCTTTTTGTCATCGTATCAAAAAGGAGGTAAGCAGAACACACAAGCAAGTAGAGATCAATGTGCACAATATTGAAGAAAATTGTCTACTCATTGTATTGATGTATATGTATTTGTGAATACAATAAGTAAAGCTGTAAATACAAGTCAAAATACAAAAAGAGCTAAGGCTTCCTCGAGGAGGATACGGCTCCCCGGGGCATTCGTTCCGCGAGTAGGGTGACCGCATTGGTGACGTGCTCTAACTGTCTGATAATGGCCGAGGTGGCCCTGCTGTGTGTCGTGTTGAGCTCGGTCACAGTCTGCTGAAGTGTGTCCAGCTTGGCGATGAGCACATTCGCCAAGCGCTCGGCCCCCTGACTAGTGGTGCCCATGTCATGTCGGATGTCATCGCGCATCTTCCGAGTGGTGCTCGTGACATCGCTCATGCTAGAGAACTGGGCTTGTATCAGGCTCCTGACATTGTAGATTTCTTCCCGCACATGGGCCGTCATCTCGGTCACGGCTGACAGGGAAGGAACCAATGCAGAAGAGGGTGCAGAGGAGGGAGCAGTCGCTGGACCTCGGAGCTCCCTCAGCAGGTCGTCCCGAAGATCCCTCACTATCTCCTGCCGCAACTCCCGGAGCTGCTCAGGAGAAATGCGAACCTCCATTGGCTGAGTAGGTGGAGCTGAGGAGGAGGGTCCGGCTGAAGTGGTGGGAGCTGAGGTGGAGGAAAAGGTAGGGAAGTCAGAATCAGGGTCAGGACTGGGGGAGTGTCTGGAAGTATGTGTGGAGGTAGATGATTTCCTAACCCAGGTTCCCTCTACCTTACGAAACCCCATCCTATGTAGGGTTCCCGGATGCATGCGATCTGTCCATCGCAATGCGCGAGAGGGTTCCCCCTCAGGAATAGGAATCTCGGCCTCCCTAAAGATAAGTGTGTATAGCATGCCATAGGAGAGGGTGAGCCTAGGTCTATCTAGTGGCTCACATAGATATCTATAAATGAGTTTCGGAAAGTTGATTGGGGTGTCCTGGAGGATGTAGAACATAAGGGCTAGGTCCCTCTCAGAAACAAAATCGAAGCGGCCAGTCTTCGGAAAGAGGGTCCTAGAGATGATGCTAAGGAGGAGCCGCATCTCAACAGAAAGTGAGCTAGCGGACACCTCATCTAAGGGGGACTAGGGTGGATATCCTAGAATGGCCGTAAGGGCCTCAGTCCTATCCTCGGGGTGTGTGGGAGCTACCCCTACTTGTGGAAGGTGGAGGATTTGGGCTATGAAATCCTCGGAAATAAACAATGGGACACCGGCTACAGTTCCCTCTATTCCCCCATTGCCCCTATGGACAGTACCATAAAACTCTCTAACTAGGCCAGGGTATGTGGGGAGATCTAAGGAACAAAAATACTCTAAACCCTGGGCCCGCAATCTCTCTCCTATGGTAAAGCCCTCCCGGGAGAGATAGTCAAAATCGACGTATCTCCCAGTGGAGACCGCCTTCCCGGCGCACGGCCTCGAGGGAACCTCCCTCGGCGGGGAACAAACCGGAGGTTGTGGCCTCACGGGATCGTTCCGAGCCTTGGAACGTCTCTCGGCACCGGTTGCGGGTTGGGACCTCTTCCGGCTTGGGACAACGGCTTTACGAGGCATGGTCGACCTAGAATGGGGTAAAACGCTAATGGATGGAGGAAGGTCGACGGGAAAAAACCTAAGGGCGGCCGGAGACGACGTAGGAGACGACTCTAGGGTTTGTGAATAGTGGCGGCGGTGAATAGAAGTGTTGAGTAAACGCTTGAATTAGGGTTAAAAAAGTCGGATCCCGACTGCGAGTCGACTCCTGTAAGTCTTGAGTCGACTCGACCTCGAGTCGACTCCAAAATATGCACGAGTCGACTCTCCTTATGCGCCTATTGACCTCGAGTCGACTCCCGACTGTATGCGAGTCGACTCCCCCTCTGCTGCCATCGATCTCGAGTCGACTCCCGTAAATATGCGAGTCGACTCTCCCTTACGAGCCGACTCTGAAACTTACTCGAGTCGTCTCGAACTCTGGCACGCACCTAAAAATCATGCTATGTTCGTGCCGAATGAGGGAAAATCACTAAGTTATGGTCTGATTTGATGATCATTGAAAAGAAACTCTATATTAACCACAATCTAATCATCAAAATCAATGAACTAGAAGAGAATATCACTAGGATGGATCAATCACTCCTAATCCTCTTCTAAGTACACTAAATCTCTCTTCACTCAAGGGTTTTGTGAAGATATCAGCTAATTGATCATCAGTGCAAACAAATTGAAGTGTCACATCACCATTCATTACATGATCTCTTATGAAGTGATGTCTTATCTCAATATGTTTAGTTCTTGAATGCTGAATTGGATTTTTAGTTAGATTAATGGCACTTGTATTATCACAATTAATGGAAATTTTATCCTGTTTAATGTCGTAATCTTCCAATTGTTGTTTGATCCACATGATTTGAGCACAACAACTCCCGGCTGCAACATATTCAGCTTCAGCAGTAGATAATGCAACCGAATTTTGTTTCTTGCTAAACCATGGGATTAAGTTTTCTCCTAGGAATTGACATGACCCGCTGGTGCTTTTTCTATCAAGTTTACATCCAGCAAAGTCTGAATCTGTGTATCCTATTAAGTTCAGGCTAGATTCTTTAGAATACCATAACCCTATATTCTTTGTTCCTATTAGGTATTTAAAGATTCTCTTGACTGCAATTAGATGAGATTCCTTAGGATTAGACTGAAATCTAGCACACATGCAAACACTAAACATGATATCAGGTCTACTTGCAGTAAGATACAATAAAGATCCTATCATACCTCTATATAACTTCTGATCTACAGATTTACCTGATTCATCTTGGTCTAATTTGCATGATGAGCTCATGGGGGTGCTGATTGACTTGTTTTCCTCCACATCAAACTTCTTAAGCATCTCCTTGATATATTTGGCTTGATTGATGAAGATGCCTTCTTCAGATTGTTTGATTTGAAGCCCGAGAAAATAGTTCAGCTCTCCCATCATGCTTATCTCAAATTCACTCTGCATCAAGTCAGCAAATTCTTCGCAGAGGCGATTGTTAGTAGCACCGAAAATAATATCATCAACATAAATCTGCACTAACAACATATCTTTGTTTTTCTTCTTTAGAAACAATGTTGTATCTACATTTTCCCTAGAAAACTCATGTTCTAATAGAAATTTGCTAAGCCTCTCATACCATGCTCTAGGTGCTTGTTTCAAACCATAAAGTGCTTTGTTAAGTTTATACACGTGATTAGGGTATTGATGATTCTCAAAACCAGGAGGTTGTTCTACATACACCTCCTCATTAATATACCCATTTAGAAATGCACTTTTTACATCCATTTGAAATAACTTGAAATTCTTAGAACATGCAAATGCTAATAATAATCTAATTGCCTCGAGTCTAGCTACAGGAGCAAAGGTTTCATCAAAATCTATACCTTCTTCTTGATTATACCCCTTTGCTACTAGTCTAGCCTTATTCCTTATTACAATTCCATTTTCATCAAGTTTGTTTTTATATATCCATTTGGTACCTATGATTGAATATTCAGGAGGTCTTTCAACTAGATTCCATACCTTGTTTCTAGTAAATTGGTTTAATTCTTCTTGCATTGCATTTATCCAATTTACATCTTTTTCAGCTTCTTCTATGTGTTTGGGCTCAAAATGTGAAACGAAAGCTAGATGATTGTTTAAGTTCCTAAAAGATGCTCTAGTCCTAACAGGTTGAGATGGATCATCTAGAATTAATTTCTTAGGATGCCCGTGAGCAAACCTCCAAGCCTTAGTCAGCCCATGATCCATAATAGCCTCTTGGCTTGATGATGCATTTCCAATTAATTTTTGATTATCATCTTGTAATGTCATCTCATCTATCTTTTCTTCAAGAATTTCAGCATCATCATCAAGATTAACTCTCTTACTAGAAGAGATATCACTAGAATCATCAAAAACGACATGTATGGATTCTTCTATAACTAGGGTTCTTTTATTAAAGACTCTATAGGCTTTACTAGTTGTAGAGTACCCCAAGAATATACCCTCATCCGATTTAGAGTCAAATTTTCCTAGATTATCTTTTCCATTATTATGAACAAAACACCTATATCCAAAGATATGAAAATAGTTCACTTTTGGTTTTCTGTTTTTCCAAAGTTCATAAGGTGTTTTCTTTATAATGGGTCTTAATAAAACTCTATTTAATATATGACATGAGGTATTTATGGCTTCTCTCCAAAAGTATTTAGGGAGATTACTTTCACATAACATGGTTCTAGCCATTTCCTCTAGAGTTCTATTTTTTCTTTCCACAACTCCATTTTGTTGTGGTGTCCTAGGTGCAGAAAAATTATGAGTTATCCCCTTTTTACTACAAAACTCATCAAATAAATGATTTTCAAATTCGGTTCCATGGTCACTTCTAATAGCTATGACTGAAGTGTCTCTAGCATTTGTTACTTCTTTATGAAATTTCTTGAAAATTGAAAATGCTTGATCCTTATGACCTAAGAACATGACCCAAGTGTATCTAGAATAATCATCTACGATAACTAGACCATATTTATTTCCACCTAGACTTGTGGTTCTAGTTGGTCCGAATAGGTCCATGTGTAGTAGTTCTAGAGGTCTAGAGGTAGAGACACAATTTATAGATTTAAAGGAGTTCCTTGATTGTTTGCCAAATTGACATGCTTCACATATTTTATTCTTTTCAAACTTTAGTTTTGGCAAACCTATCACGGAATCTCTTTTAACTAGTTTTGATATGGTGTCCATGCTTGCATGACCTAACTTACGGTGCCATAACCAACTAGCATCATTTTTCTTAGTTTCATTAACAACTAAACATGGGTTATGTTTGGCAAGATCCTCAAGGTCTACAACATACACATTTCCACGTCTTATTCCTTTAAAAACTAAACTATTGTCATTTGGGTTTGTTATGATGTATAGTGATGGTTTAAACATAACATCATAACCTCTATCACACAACTGACTAATGCTTAGTAGATTATGCTTAAGACCATCAACATATCGAACATTATCAATAAAAGTTGAAGGAGTAATTTGTACTTTACCTATACCAATGATGTGACCTTGGTTATTGTCTCCAAAAGTCACAGCATCTCTCTTCTTAGCTTCAAGGGTGAAGAATTGATCCTTGTCACCCGTCATGTGTCTTGAGCAGCCACTGTCCAAGTACCAACAATTTTTGTCGACTTTGGCTGCAAGACACTCCTACACAAGCAAATCATATAGTTTTAGGTACCCAAGTTTTCTTGGGTCCTTCATGGTTAGTAGTGTTGGTTCCTTTTGGAACCCAAATTCTTTTAATTTTTCTTTTAGTTTTTCCTTTCCTATAATCACATACATTTGCTTTATGTCCTAAAGTTCCACAACAAAAACAGGTTATTTTCTTAGTTTTACTTTTCCCTGCTTTAACAAAGAAGTTACTAAGGAGTTTTTGCTTATTTTTAGGTTTATACCCTAAACCCGCTCTATTGAATACAGCTCGTTGACTATTAAGTATCATCTCTAATTTTTCTGAGCTATATGTAAATTTTTCTACAATGGGCTTGTATTTTTCAAGTTCTAGTGTCAATTTTTGTTTTTCTGTTTTTAGATCATTTAGTTCTTTTGTGAGACTCTCATTTATATGTTTATTATTTTTGGGTTCTAATGTTTCTTTGTTCAGCCTTTCATTTTCTTTAGTTAAGGTATTATTCTTTTGTATCAAGATTTGGTTGCTTGTTTTAAGTTCTGCATTTTCTTTGATAAGAACATCTTTATCCTTAACTAATGAATCATACTTACGGAGATGAGTTTGGTTAGTTACTTTTAGTTCTTTGTTTTTAACGTTTATTGTTTTGTATTCATCCATTAATTCATTGAAAGCATCATATAATTCATCGAAAGTAAAATCTAAATGTGGTGCGGATGTTACCTCATTGTCGTTGGCCATAAAACATAGATTGGCCTTTTCTTCTTGTTCTTCATCCGATGATGATGATGAAGTGTCGGAGTCCGATAGGGTGGAGACGAGGACTTTCTTCTTCTTGTACTTGCTCTCCTTTTTCAGCAAGGGACACTCAGCTCTGAAGTGCCCCGGCTTCTTGCACTCATAACAACCGATCCCCTCATTTTCCCTTTCCTTACCTTTATCCTTGTGATAGGAATTTGAGGGGCCTCTCCTTTGATGTGAGGATTTCTTCCGGTTGATGAATCTTCTGAACTTACGCACGAGAAGAGCCTCATCATCATCTTTCTCATGATCTTCTTCTTCACTGCTGCTACTGCAAGACAAGTCTTTGTTAGATGATGTTGATTTGAGAGCTATTACCTTTTTCTTATTGGAGGACTCTTCTTCGCTGTGTTGCTTCATTGTTAGCTCGTGCGTCATTAGGGATCCAAGAAGCTCCTCAAGTGGTAGCTTGTTCAAGTCCTTGGCTTCTTGGATTGCCGTCACTTTGGCTTCCCATGACCTTGGAAGACAGCGAAGAATCTTCCTGACAAGATCACTGTTAGTATAGTTTTTGCCAAGGCTTTTTAGGCCATTGACAATGTCAGTAAATCTAGTGAACATGCAAGTGATTGTTTCATTAGAATCCATCTTAAATAGTTCATACTTATGAACCAATATATTTATTTTGGATTCTTTGACTTGATTCGTGCCCTCATGGGTCACTTTCAAGTTTGGGTACAGTGACACCCTCTACATAGATGGATGGGATGTATGGTCCATTTAATATAATGGTCCACATCTCATAGTCTTGGGCTTGGATAAATATTCTCATCCTAGCCTTCCAATATGAGTAGTCGGATCCATTAAAGAATGGGGGTCTTTGGGTGGACTGACCCTCAATGTGGGAAGATCCAAATGGGGTTGTCATTTTGATCTATTACTCTTAGGGTAGAGGAGTTTAGGCTCTGATACCACTTGTTGCCCAGATAGACAACCCAAGAGAGGGGGTGAATTGGGTTTTAAAATAATTTTGCAATTAAAACATTTGTGGATGACTAATTAATACTGTTGCAAGATGATTAATTAGTTGCTATGTGCTGTGAGTGAAATGAGAGTAAGAGAGAGAGACACAAGCAATCACAAACACAATGTTTTTATAGTGGTTCGGAACTAACCCTTGCTCCTACGTCCACTCCCCAAGTCTCACTTGGGAATTCACTATAACCCCTCGGATTACAGCCGGTTGTTTTCCAAGCTCACAACCAAACTTGTTGTTTTACGAGGTCACAACGAACTCGGTCGGTTTTTCCAGGCCCACCGACTAGAACCACCCCGATTGTTTTCCCGGGATCACAATCGAACCCTTACACCGTTGGTTTCAACCTAGGCTCACCAGCAAACCTATATACCCTTGATTCAATCCCCTGATTGAATCAAGTAAGGACAAGATGGAAAGAACAAAGACAAATAGAAAAACAGAGCTTCTAAAAAGCAGATATACAGCGATATTAATAAGAGTAAAGTTAAGAGCCCTCAAACACGTTTGAGTTGGAGAAGAGAAGGGCTTCTTGAACTTTGGGTCTCCTCTTGAAAATCTGGAAGACTTGAAGGCAGGAGGAGACTTCTTTTAATGCTGGGAAGAGTCGGTTGAATGGAGTTAATGGCCCTCTTCCTTCTTTTCCGTTGAAATCAGTTTGCAGAGAAAGGATGCTTGATTTCTTTGAGTGGAATGGTACTTCTCTGCCTTGCTACAGTCCTCTGTGGCTATTTAAGCCATCCCCCATGGAAATTAGCCGTTAAACACATTTTTCTGCCCGTTCTGCACACTCTGCACATCCTGACAATGTGTCCGTTGGGGTCGGAGTCGACTCGCGCGATCTGGAGTCAACTCGGCTGTAACAGGAGTCGACTCATGCTTTTCTGGAGTCGGCTCGGCAACTGTTCCGAATTTGAATTAAAGTGACCTCCTCAACTGGGAGTCGACTCGACTTAACCCGAAGTCGACTCGCCAAAAACTGGAGCTGACTTGGCATTCTTGGAGTCGGCTCATCCCATGGAATTCATGGAGCTATTTTTCAACTTGGCCCACTCGAGTCGACTCGACAGTCCTGGGAGTCGATGTTATCAGCGACCCGCACCGGAACCCACTCACACCGGCGCCGCCACCGACGTCGGACAAGCAAGGAGAGAAGCGAACGGATAAGCACTCTCTCGCTCCCTCGACACCGGACTCAAGGATCACCACTTCGCTTCCGCTATGAAGGGCAAAAGATTACCCCTGGTATCAGTAGGGTAAAACACTTGAGCACCGCAACGGATTATCAAAGATCAAAGGAAGAAGAAGGAAGAAAAATAGCAAAGCAAACACAAAGATGTAACGAGGTTCGGCTACAAGTAGCCTACGTCCTCCACCGCTCCAAATCTCAATTAGGATGATTTGATTACAGAGATAGCACACGCCCGAACGATCACATGCGATCGATCTACAAGAGATTCACACAGAATTCCCTTTGCACAAGAAGTAGGATCCCAATCCTCTTCTTCTCTAGAACCCTAGCCTCACAAACAAGAGTCTCTCTCAAATATACGGCAAAAACCTTACCCTAGGGCTCTCATGAGTTCTATATATAGTCTCAAGACCTTCAGATGATCATAGCCATCGAAACGCCAACAAAAACACCAAAAAGAAACTCATCCGTAAGATTTCCCGCGAGCTCGAGTCGACTCGGCTACAGTTCGAGTCGGCTCTGGCACGTCTGGACAACTCTCAGAATAACTGGCACGATCTCGGATCGACTCGACTGTAGCTCGAGTCGACTCGATGATGCTTCGAGTCGACTCGACTGTAGCTCGAGTCGACTCTAACAGTGCAGACGGAAACATGGTTTTTCGGCCTTTCTTCTCCCGGGTCGACTCGACGGACCTCGAGTCGACTCGACTGTTCCCGAGTCGACTCGACTGTAGCTCGAGTCGACTCCGACAGTCCACCAGACAAAAACTATGCAGAATTTATTCTCCTTCAATTCTCTTCATCACCAATGGTCTCCACATACCCCAACAATCTCCCACTTGGAGACCTTGGGTATATCCTCTTGTTACTTGGTTCTCCTCTGTGCTCCCACTGAAACTGGATCATCCTAGTGAAATTGGTACGATGCCTCCTCAACGTCTTCAAGCGTGAAGACCAGCAGAAGCTGAACAACTCCTCAGCTTCTCCACCGTGACGACCTTCGTCAACATATCTGCAGGATTCTGACTTGTATGAATTTTCTCCAACTTGACAAGTCCCTGCTCGAGTATTGACCTCACGAAGTGGTACCGTATGTCAATATGCTTCGTCCTTGAATGGAAAGCTGAATTCTTCGCCAGATGAATTGCACTTTGACTATCTGAATATAACATGCAATCCTTCTGCTCCTTCCCAAGCTCCTTCATCAAGCCTTGAAGCCATATTAGTTCCTTGCATGCCTCTGTGGCTGCCACATACTCCGCCTCCGTAGTCGACAATGCAACAACTGGTTGTAACCTGGAAATCCAACTGACGGCTCCACTGCCCAAGGTGACCAAGTACCCTGTCGTGCTCCTCCTGCCGTCCAAGTCCCCTGCCATGTCTGAGTCCACAGAGCTCTGTAACCGGATCTCAGAACCTCCATAGCACAATGACATGTGCTCAGTGCCTCTCAGATACCTCAGTATCCATTTGACCGCGCGCTAATGCTCCAAGCCTGGGCAGCTCATAAAGCGACTCACAACTCCCACTGCTTGAGCAATGTCTGGTCTCGTACACACCATAGCGTACATCAAGCTCCCCACTGCCGATGCATACGGGATTTTTGACATATTGAGCTCCTCCACCCGCGTCTTCGGACTTTGCCCTTTTGAAAGCTTAAAGTGGGCACCCAGCGGTGTGCCAACAGGTTTGGCACCCTCCATGCAGAATCTTCTGAGTACTCGGCTGATGTACTCCGCCTGAGATAGTCTGAGGATATGTTTAGACCTATCTCTGCTGATCCGCATCCCAAGGATCTGTTTCGCTGCTCCTAGATCCTTCATTGCAAATTTTCTTGATAGCTTCAGCTTCAATTTTGCAATCTCATGCATGCTAGCTCCTGCAACTAACATGTCATCAACATACAATAGCAAGATAATGTAAGATGTACCGAAGTCCCGGAAGTAGCAACAGTGATCCTCCTGACATCTTCTGTATCCTATCTCAAGCATGTAACTATCGAACTTGAGATACCATTGTCTGGGTGCCTGTTTCAAACCATAGAGGCTTTTCTTTAATTTGCAGACTAAGTCACCCGTGCCAGCTGCAATGTATCCCTCCGGCTGCTGCATATATATCTCCTCATCGAGATCTCCGTGGAGAAAGGCCGTCTTCACATCAAGCTGCTCTAAGTGAAGATCCTCTACTGCCACCATGCTCAGCACCGCTCGAATAGAACTCATCTTGACTACAGGACAAAAAATCTCTGTGAAGTCGATACCTGCTCTCTGCTGAAATCCTTTTACAACCAGCCTGGCCTTGTACCGCTTCTTCCCATCCTGCTCTTTCTTCAGCCTGTAAACCCATTTGTTTGACAGTGCTTTCTTCCCCTTGGGCAGATCCACCAAATTCCATGTTTGATTCTGCTCTAATGACTTCATCTCATCATCCATGGCCAACTCCCACTCCTTCCTGGTATCAACCTCCAATGCTTCCGTAAAGCATTCAGGTTCGCCATTATCTGTGAGCAGCAAATAACTAAGAGTCCCATCATACCGTTGAGGAGGCTTCCCATGAGTACTACGAGTGGACCTTCTTAGTGTTGGGAACCCGCCCATGCCGCTGATATTTCAAAAATTTTTCAGATGGCAGCGGAATCGGCATGCACGAGTTCGACGTTCATCGCATGAACGTTGTTTCGAGACCTTTCGTAATTAGGTAAGAATTAAAACTTTTAAAACTACAAGGAAGATCAAATCTTCACCTTGCGCGGGTAGATGATCACCGCGAATCTGAATTCGTGGTTTTAGGAAGAGGGTTCGCTTGAAGCCGTTCAAACGTCCGGCCTCTACGGGTATCCACACGAAGTAGAGAACCGATCAAAGCTTTCTTGTCTTCCCGGGGTGCTAGCTCCCTTGCAAAGACTCTTTTGATGGCTGATCTCTTCTCTTTCTAGGGCTCCTACAATCTAGGAGCCCTAGACATATTGCCTAAGAGGGAAGGGGGGCGCCGGCCCTTCTCTTCATGCCGCACACAAGGAGAGGAGGAGGGGCGTGAACCCTCCTTCTTGTGATGCCCTAATCCTCTTCCAAAGAGGATTGGGTGCCTCTCTTATGGTTTAATCCCAATCCAATTAGGATTAGCCAAATTGGGTTCAATCTATGCTAGTCCTAATCCAATTAGGATTTGAATGAACCATGACTCAATTGAACTCTTCAATCCTAATCCAATTAGGAGTCATGTTGATTCATTAGATTAATAATTAATTTAGACTTAAGGAATCCTAATCTAATTAGGATGTATTTAATTTTAGTCCTAATCCAATTAGGACTCTATTTGAATCCGAAGTCCTAATCCAATTAGGATTTCTAGGAATCCTACTCCAAGTAGGAATCCAATTTTAATTCAAAATTCCTAATCTCATTAGGATTGTAGGAATCCTATTCCAAGTAGGAATTCCAGTCCTACTCCAACTAGGATTCCCAGCCCTAATCCAATTAGGACTCTAGGAATCCCTCCCGAAGTAGGATTTGTGTTTAAGTCTAATTAATTAATTCCCTTTGTTTCTTCTTCAACTTCTTATCAATCAAATTGATTTCTTGTGATTCCTAATCACGATTTCAACCATCGGATCGGTCAATACTTCTAGTGTGTGTGACCCCATAGGTTCTATTCTGACTGGTAGTGAGATATATTGTGATCTCTATCACTATATCATTGAAAACTCCTTTCAATGGGTTGGAACGATTCCAACTCAACTCATTAGAGTTTATCGATCATCGAGATAATCCCTGTGAGTCCCACCATCCACCAGTGACACCTAGCAGCATGTAGTGGCTACCCAGCAGAATGGAATGATGAACCTCTAGGTGCAGTTAACATGTGATACAGTCCTACTATCGTGGATCCCTACAGGACGGAGGTCATGGACAACTCGTCAAACCCCATCGTCTGTCATATGTCAAGATTTATTCGACTTGAGTTCGATAGTGAGAAACTCTTTCTCCACTGTGTATACTGCCCCGGCCGAGGTCTTACGAACTCAGTCTTATAAATCACATAGGATCTCTCCTTATCTATCAAGGTCGATAGATTCCATATAGGTGCATACCCTACTCCTACAGTGAACTTACTGCAGCCAATCTACACTGCATGGACCCATATGGCTAGGGACCATGTATGTGTGCAGTCAAACTACAATAACCCCACTGTGAGCAGCCGAAGCACCGCAGGTCAAAGGACCAGTCACACTACTGCAACATCAAGCAAGTCACTGACGAGTGGATAGACATCCAAGTGACTTCTTGTATTGGTCACGCTCAGTACCCTTGTTCTCTAACAAGCACCTGCACTATCACTTCAGTGTCCCTACACTGTGGACTCAAGTCTCGTCCATCCAGAAGGAGAGTGATCTGTGCACTGATCGGATCGATCACCGTCCTCGTGATGATCCTTTGATCAGGAGCATTTAGAAATTAATCACCAATGATACATGGCTCAAATTCTCAACTCTTGAGAATATGTATCATCATCTTATTAATTTCTTGGACGATTCATAGACACATAAACAATATGAATGAAAAGATGCCTTTTATTTATTCAATAATAAATAGTCAAGTACAAAATTATGTCCCTAGAATCAACAATGTGTCAGCCAAATTGGCTTCTAGGGCATACATCTAACAATCTCCCACTTGCACTAAAGCCAATTGGTCATATATCTTAGGCCCATCTTCTCAAGGTGGGCTTCAGTCTTTTGCTGACTCAGCTGCTTAGTGAAAGGGTCTGCCACGTTATCCGCGGAGTCTACTCTCTGCACCTCTACATATTTCTTCTCCACATAGTCGCGTATGAGGTGAAAGCGCCGCTCTATATGCTTAGACTTCTGATGAGACCTTGGCTCCTTAACAAGGGCTATGGCGCCATTGTTATCGCAGTAGAGTGTTATGGCATCTGATGTCATCACATCCAGCTCTGCAATGAATTTCTTGAACCAGAAGCCTTCCTTAGCAGCTTCAGAGGCGGCGATGTATTCGGCTTCCATAGTCGAATCAGCAATGATCGGTTGTTTAGAACTCTTCCAATTCACCGTACCACCATTGCACAAGAACACGTATCCAGATGTTGACTTCCTGTCATCGACATCAGTCATGAAGTCTGAATCTGTGTACCCTTCTACCTTTAACTCTGATGATCCTCCAAAAACCAAGAATAAATCTTTAGTTCTTCTCAAGTACTTAAGAATATTCTTCACAGCTGTCCAGTGTTCTTCACCTGGATTCGACTGATATCTGCTTGTGACACTCACAGCAAGAGCTATATCAGGTCGTGTACATAGCATGGCATACATGAGGCTTCCTATTGCCGATGCATAAGGAATCTTGCTCATGCGTTGAATCTCCTCAGGTGTGTTGGGGCACATCTTCTTGGAGAGATGAATTCCATGCCTTAGGGGTAAGAGACCCCTCTTGGAGTTTTCCATGCTGAACCTCTTCAGCACCTCCTCTATGTACATTTTCTGTGATAGGCCAAGCATCCTTTTAGATCTATCTCTATAGACCTTTATTCCCAAGATATAGGATGCTTCCCCAAGGTCTTTCATGGAGAATTCTTTTGACAACCAGACCTTGACCGAGGTTAGCATGGGAATATCATTCCCAATCAGGAGAATGTCATCTACGTACAGTACGAGAAAAGCGACAGCACTCCCACTAACCTTTTTATAAACACATGGTTCCTCCTCGTTTTTGATGAAATCAAACGTTTTGATTGTATCATCGAAACGAGTGTTCCAACTCCGAGAGGCTTGCTTTAGTCCATAGATGGACCTTTGCAGCTTGCAGACCTTGTGATCTCTATCACTGGAAGTGAAACCCAAAGGCTGTTCCATATAGATATCTTCATCAAGATATCCATTCAGGAAGGCAGTTTTCACATCCATCTGCCAGATTTCATAATCATGAAATGCTGCAATGGCAAGCAATGTTCGGATGGATTTTAGCATGGCTACAGGTGAAAAGGTGTCCTGATAGTCAATGCCTTCGCGCTGACTATACCCTTTCGCCACAAGCCTTGCCTTATAGGTCTCTACCTCTCCATCCGAACCTATCTTCCTTTTGTAGATCCATTTGCATCCAATAGGTACAATACCTTCTGGTGGATCTACTAAGGTCCAGACTTGGTTGGAATGCATGGAGTCTATCTCTGACTTCATAGCTTCCAGCCATTTCTCGGAATCGATATCAGATATCGCCTCGTTGTAGGTTTTGGGATCCTGTATGTGATCCCTATCTCCCACTAGGAACATTTCCTCAGTATCCTCTTCAAGTATACCTAAGTATCTATCGGGAGGATGGGAGACCCTACTAGATCTACGAGGTGGTCGAGGAACATCGTGTACTGGCTCTGTATGAATGGGTTCTATAGGATCCATGACTCGTTGCTTTTCAGAGACTTTCTCTTCAAGCTCAATTTTCCTCCCACTGCCTCTATCAAGGATAAACTGATTTTCCAAGAAGATGGCATGACGGCTCACAAACACATTGTGATCCTCTGAGACGTAAAAATTGTATCCTAATGACTCTTTAGGATATCCTATAAAACGAGCACTTATGGTCCTAGCCTCTAACTTGTCCGCCTGTAGTCACTTGACGTGGGCCGGACATCTCCAAATCTTGAGATGACCCAGACTTGGTTTCTTACCATGCCATATCTCATACGGTGTGGTAGGAACGGATTTAGAGGGAACTCTATTCAATAAATAAATCGCTGTGAGTAAGGCATCTCCCCAAAGGAACATAGGTAAATCAGTGAAGCTCATCATGGACCTGACCATATCCAATAGGGTCCGATTTCTCCTCTCTGACACCCCGTTGAGTTGAGGTGTACCCGGAGGTGTCCATTGTGAGACTATGCCGTTTTCTTTGAGATAGTCCCGGAATTCCCCACTAAGGTATTCTCCTCCCTGATCTGATCGAAGAGCCTTAAGAGTTTTTCCAGTTTGTTTTTCTACTTCATTCTTGAACTCTTTGAACTTTTCAAAGGATTCAGACTTGTGTCTCATAAGATACACATACCCATACCGTGAATAATCATCGGTAAAGGTAATGAAGTAAGAATAACGTCCCCTGGCTAGCACATCGAATGGGCCACATACATCTGTATGTACTAGGGTAAGTATTTCAGTGGTCCTCTCCCCATGTCCTACAAAGGGTAGTCTAGCCATCTTTTCTTGAAGACAGGACTCGCAAACTGGATATGACTCGGAAGTCAATGAGCCTAAGAGCCCATCTTTATCCATTTTGTTCATTCTATCTTCTCCAATATGGCCAAGTCTGAGGTGCCACAAATATCTTTGGTTTATCTCATCTCTGGATCTTTTGGATCCTTTGGCACTCACATCTTGCTCGGTAACATTCACAGATACATCCATATGTAAATGGTAGAGACTGTCAATCATAAAACCACGTGCGACTATTTTATTTCTTAAATAAATAGAACAGCAGTCTTTGTCAAATGTAAAAACATGACCTTCCTGTGCTAGACATGAAACAGAAATCAAATTTCTGCTAGCAACAGGTACATAATAACAGTCTCTAAGTAGTAAACTAAATCCAGACGGTAGTCGCAGATGGTAGGTGCCCACAGCCACAGCAGCAACTTTTGCCCCGTTGCCAACCCGAAGGGTTACCGCACCTTCCGCCAGCCTTCTACTTTCCTTTAGACCCTGCATGGTAGTGCACAAATGAGCACTAGAACCAGAATCTATAACCCAACTAGAAGTAGAAGAAACCGTTAGATTAGTTTCAATAATGAGCAAGTCTATACCTTCTGAAGGTGTGTCACCTTTCTTGTTTTTTAGGCTCTCGAGGTATGAAGGACAGTTTCTCTTCCAGTGGCCTTCGACATTGCAGTGGAAACATTTTCCTTTGTCGTTAGCCTTTTTCTTTTGAACTTCCTTCTTTGGCTTCTTGTCTTTCTTCTGCTTCTTTGCAGGCTTCTTTTTCTTCCAAGTAGACTTTCTCTTGGAACCAGAAGTCAACTCAGCAGCGAGGACATTGCCCCTTGAACCTTTCAAGGCTCCCTCAGCAGTTACCAACATGTTGATTAGTTCAGTCTTAGTGCATTCAATCTTATTCATGTGGTAGTTTACTATAAACTGACCAAATGAATCAGGAAGTGACTGTAGGATCAAATCCACTTGCAATTCCTTGTGCATGTCCATACCGAGCTTCTCAAGCTCCTCTAAGTCCTTGATCATGGTCAGACCGTGATCATGGACAGACTGCCCTTCGCGCATCTTCGCTTTGAAAAGCCTCTTGGACACTTCAAAACGAGCTGTGCGACTCTGCTCACCATACAACTCTTGTAGGTGTGCCAGTATGTCCCTAGCAGTCTTTATATTTTCATGCTGGCATTGGAGTTCATTAGACATAGATGCCATCATATAGCATTTTACTCTAATGTCATCGTCCAACCACTTTTTATGCATCTCACGCTGAACATCAGTGGGACGTGCTGGTAATGTGGGGATATCTGAATCGAGTATATAGCCTATCTTCTCACAGTCCAAAACTATTTTGAGATTTCTAAGCCAGTCCTTGTAATTGGTTCCGGTCAGTCGGTTGGTCTCAAGAATACGGGTCAAAGGGTTTGAAGCCGACATTGTATCTGCAGAGAGTAAAGATTCTAGTTAGACTCTTGTACTTGATCCTAATCTGTCCTAAGGTCTTTTAGAACAAATATGACTCCCACTATTTTCTCGAATTCCTCACACTCCCCTGGTAGGAAAA
Source organism: Phoenix dactylifera (assembly GCF_051530095.1). Taxonomy (NCBI): domain Eukaryota; kingdom Viridiplantae; phylum Streptophyta; class Magnoliopsida; order Arecales; family Arecaceae; genus Phoenix; species Phoenix dactylifera. Next base: position 76,211,558 of record NC_143190.1, read on the forward strand.
CGGAAATCCCACACGACTAGGGTTTCTAGTGGGTACTGCGGTCCCACCAATTCACATGCCACCTCACCTAACAGTTATTGGTGACACATAGATGGATGAGTGTACAACTCTTGTACAATGCTTCTCAAGCATGGTGCAGTGTAACTTGGTCTCTAAGCCATGAAGACCTCACCTAACAGTTATTGGTCCCATTTCTTAGTTAAGTCAGACCCACCGTATAACCGTAGGAATAAAGTCGTCATTGGGTCCTCACCTAACAGTTATTGGTGCCCAACCCCACCTTTACCCTACAACATCTCATGTCTATAGAGAGGTCCAGCCCCCCAATGCAACTTGACCACTGTATCCAGCCGAGACAAGTCAACATCAGAAAGGCCTTAGCAGCTCTACTACAGTGGAAGACCTATTGACTTAATATTGGTTAATCAGGTCTTAGTGTTTGCAACTTGAGCCTTTCATAAGAGGTAATCGAACAATTGGCCAGGTAAGCAGGTGGGAGGCTCCCCTTACTCAGAGAGTAAGGTCCTAATTAAGTAACCACCTTTCATGCTTTCCTAGACACCAATTAGATCAATTAATCTAATATGACTTGCTCATGTCGGTTCACTCTCGACTTGATTGAGAAGGTTTTAATTTAGGTCTCAATTGGGTTTGCTACATCACATGTAGACCTATCTACCCGACTCTCATTCACATCACATGCAAACGGCGCATTGCAGGCAGTTATAATCGCGGCATCAAATTAAAGCTAAACTTTAACTAGGTGATGATCATGGATTCTAATTAGGTCGTATTACAAGCACATGCACATCAATCGATCAAGTGGTCTTCAACTCTTGAATTGGATCCAAGCTTCCTTGATTCGATCCTTGATCAACTCTTGATCCCATCGCCATCAACTGCTTAGACCCCTGTTCATCTCATGCATCGTCTTCGACTTGATCGTTGATGTACATTACATCACAGAAATACAACCAGATGTAAAATAAAAATAAAAATAATTTACATCTCCTTTTAGGGGGCACGCAGGCCTCTCAAAACATCAAATAAGATGCATGCAAGCATCTGAAAAATTACATGACATCGCAGATCACATCGCAGGTCATTACATTGGATACCAAAAGGGGTTGAATCCTATGATCATCACCGTATGCTACAATTATAATTTTCAGATCTGAAACTTAACTGATTATATCATGACATAGGTCGCTGATCATGCTAATCATGATTCTAAACTTTGTAATCCCATTAACAATGCAATTAGAATCATCTTTTTATCACATAAAAATCAGCATGTAAAAATCAGCACCCCTGAAAAATCTGCATGCAGAATTTTTCAGCATGCATGATCAATCAATTTTCAGATCTAATAAGCCTTTAGATATTTAATTCTTACCTTAATCTACGAAGCCTAGGCTCTGATACCACTGTTGGGAACCCGCCCATGCCGCTGATATTTCAAAAATTTTTCAGATGGCAGCGGAATCGGCATGCACGAGTTCGACGTTCATCGCATGAACGTTGTTTCGAGACCTTTCGTAATTAGGTAAGAATTAAAACTTTTAAAACTACTAGGAAGATCAAATCTTCACCTTGCGCGGGTAGATGATCACCGCGAATCTGAATTCGTGGTTTTAGGAAGAGGGTTCGCTTGAAGCCGTTCAAACGTCCGGCCTCTACGGGTATCCACACGAAGTAGAGAACCGATCAAAGCTTTCTTGTCTTCCCGGGGTGCTAGCTCCCTTGCAAAGACTCCTTTGATGGCTGATCTCTTCTCTTTCTTTCAACTCTTGAAAGTGCTTGAGAGGAGGAAGAAGAAGGATGAAGAAGAGGAAGTAGATGAACCCCTGCACAGCCTTCTTTCTGTTGCTTGCGCTGGATGAAGAAAAGGAAGAGGAGGAAGCCGCCAACACTTGGAGGTTCCTTCTTTCTTGCTTGCGGCTGCAACTAAGAGGGAGGAAGAGGGTGGCCACGGCACAAGAGAAGAGGGCTCCTCGCTAGGGCGCCGGCCTCATGCCTCCTTATAAAGCCATCTAGGGCTCCTACAATCTAGGAGCCCTAGACATATTGCCTAAGAGGGAAGGGGGGCGCCGGCCCTTCTCTTCATGCCGCACACAAGGAGAGGAGGAGGGGCGTGAACCCTCCTTCTTGTGATGCCCTAATCCTCTTCCAAAGAGGATTGGGTGCCTCTCTTATGGTTTAATCCCAATCCAATTAGGATTAGCCAAATTGGGTTCAATCTATGCTAGTCCTAATCCAATTAGGATTTGAATGAACCATGACTCAATTGAACTCTTCAATCCTAATCCAATTAGGAGTCATGTTGATTCATTAGATTAATAATTAATTTAGACTTAAGGAATCCTAATCTAATTAGGATGTATTTAATTTTAGTCCTAATCCAATTAGGACTCTATTTGAATCCGAAGTCCTAATCCAATTAGGATTTCTAGGAATCCTACTCCAAGTAGGAATCCAATTTTAATTCAAAATTCCTAATCTCATTAGGATTGTAGGAATCCTATTCCAAGTAGGAATTCCAGTCCTACTCCAACTAGGATTCCCAGCCCTAATCCAATTAGGACTCTAGGAATCCCTCCCGAAGTAGGATTTGTGTTTAAGTCTAATTAATTAATTCCCTTTGTTTCTTCTTCAACTTCTTATCAATCAAATTGATTTCTTGTGATTCCTAATCACGATTTCAACCATCGGATCGGTCAATACTTCTAGTGTGTGTGACCCCATAGGTTCTATTCTGACTGGTAGTGAGATATATTGTGATCTCTATCACTATATCATTGAAAACTCCTTTCAATGGGTTGGAACGATTCCAACTCAACTCATTAGGGTTTATCGATCATCGAGATAATCCCTGTGAGTCCCACCATCCACCAGTGACACCTAGCAGCATGTAGTGGCTATCCAGCAGAATGGAATGATGAACCTCTAGGTGCAGTTAACATGTGATACAGTCCTACTATCGTGGATCCCTACAGGACGGAGGTCATGGACAACTCGTCAAACCCCATCGTCTGTCATATGTCAAGATTTATTCGACTTGAGTTCGATAGTGAGAAACTCTTTCTCCACTGTGTATACTGCCCCGGCCGAGGTCTTACGAACTCAGTCTTATAAATCACATAGGATCTCTCCTTATCTATCAAGGTCGATAGATTCCATATAGGTGCATACCCTACTCCTACAGTGAACTTACTACAGCCAATCTACACTGCATGGACCCATATGGCTAGGGACCATGTATGTGTGCAGTCAAACTACAATAACCCCACTGTGAGCAGCCGAAGCACCGCAGGTCAAAGGACCAGTCACACTACTGCAACATCAAGCAAGTCACTGACGAGTGGATAGACATCCAAGTGACTTCTTGTATTGGTCACGCTCAGTACCCTTGTTCTCTAACAAGCACCTGCACTATCACTTCAGTGTCCCTACACTGTGGACTCAAGTCTCGTCCATCCAGAAGGAGAGTGATCTGTGCACTGATCGGATCGATCACCGTCCTCGTGATGATCCTTTGATCAGGAGCATTTAGAAATTAATCACCAATGATACATGGCTCAAATTCTCAACTCTTGAGAATATGTATCATCATCTTATTAATTTCTTGGACGATTCATAGACACATAAACAATATGAATGAAAAGATGCCTTTTATTTATTCAATAATAAATAGTCAAGTACAAAATTATGTCCCTAGAATCAACAATGTGTCAGCCAAATTGGCTTCTAGGGCATACATCTAACACTTAGTTGTGGAGGGGGTGCCAATGCTTCAGGTTCTTGCTCTGACTGAGTCTTCTGATCAGAATTTGCAGACTCCTCTTCAGGATCCACAAAACACGGCTCAACAGGTTTTGTTTCTGATTCATAGCTCTGCTGCATTTTCTCATTGAATACCACATCATTACTACGAATGATCTTCCTGTGTTCGGGATCCCACAGCCGGTACCCAAACAGTTGACCTCCGTATCCAACGAAAATGCACTTCTTTGATTTGGCGTCTAGTTTGCTTCTTTCACTGGAATCAACATGGACATAACTGGTACAACCGAATACTCGTAAGTGCGCCAAATCAATCTTCTTCGCTGTCCATGCTTCCTCAGGAATCCCAAATTCAAGTTTCTTTGATGGCCCTCTGTTGATCAAGTAGGCAGCAGTGTTAACTGCTTCCGCCCAAAACTGCTGTGGCAATCCAGCTTGTATCCTCATGCTCCTGGCACGATCATTAATTGTTCTGTTCATCCTTTCAGCAACTCCATTTTGTTGTGGTGTCCCTGGAACTGTCCTCTGCCTGACGATCCCAGCATCTGCACAGTAGTCCTCAAACTCCCTGCTACAATACTCACCACCGTTGTCCGATCTCAGGCATTTCAACCTCCTTCCTGTCTCGAGTTCTACCATCGCCTGCCATCTCCTGAAGACCCCAAATACCTCTGACTTGTGCTTCAAGAAGAACACCCAAAGCTTCCTGGTAGCATCATCAATAAAAGTAACATAGTACTGAGATCCACCAATGGAAGAAACTGGTGCAGGCCCCCACACGTCCGTGTGCACGAGATCTAGCTTTTCTTGCTTCCGCGGTTTTCCTTCTTTGTTGAATGAAACACGCTTCTGCTTTCCGAGAACACAATCCTCACAGAAGTCCATCTCAACACTCCTGAGACCCTGCAGCTTTCCCAACTGGTGCATCACCTCCAGTCCCTGATAACTCATGTGCCCAAGTCTGCAATGCCATAACTTGGCGTCCACATCTGCTGCAGCAACTCCAATAGAGTTCTCCGTGCCGTTGGCGACATAAAGTGTCCCAACCTTCTTGCCACTAGCCACCGTCAACGAGCCCCTGGATATCTTCCACTGATCAGCTGTGAAAATAGTCTTGTACCCCTGGCTCGCCAACTGTCCAACAGAAATCAGATTCCTCTGCAGTTGAGGCACGTGCCGTACGTCCTCAAGCTCAAGTGAAGATCCAGAAATCAACTTCACTTCCGCGCTTCCCCTTCCTTGTATGGTGCAAGGCTCTCCATCCCCTAGGTAGACTTTGCCGAAGTCTCCCTTCTCATATCCTCCAAGAAGCTTCCGTTGGGATGTAGCATGGAAAGACGCGCCCGAGTCTATCACCCAAGACTCGTCACATGTAGATAAAGATAGAACGAGGGCATCCATATCACCGTCTTCAGCAAGATTTGCCAGATCCTTGCTGACTCCTTCGGTGTGATCGCCTTGCTTCCCTTTAGGAGATTTGCAGTCCCTCCTAAAGTGCCCCATCTTCCCGCAGTTCCAGCACTTCACTCCCTTGTTCTGAGGTGCTCGAGACCTGCTGGATCTCGACTTCGAGTCGCTTCGAAATCGACCGTCCTTCTTTTGTCTTCCCCGGTCAGAGGTGTTTAGTACACTTCCAGACGACTCCGTAGCTCCAGAAGATTTTCTTCTTGCTTCTTCACTTAGAAGCACTCCCACAACGTCATCAAAGATCAACTTCCCCATCGCCGAAGAGTTGCTCACCGCCATCACCAGGCCCTCCCAGCTATCAGGCAATCCGGAGAGGATTAGCAATGCCCGAATCTCATCGTCAAAACTAATCTCCACTGACTCCAACTGGGCCGTGAGTCCATTGAATTCGTTGAGGTATTCAGCTATGCTGTCGCCATGTTTCATACGAAGATTAAACAACCTCTTCATGAGAAATACCTTGTTTGATGCTGAGGGTTTCTCGTACATCCGCGACAATGTTGCCATCAACTCCATCGTCGTCTTCTCATTTTTGATGTTGAATGCCACTTGGGATGCAAGTGACAATCTAATGGTGCCGAGCGTCTTCCGATCGAGGACCTCCCAGTCTTCATCGGACATCTTCTCTGGTTTCTTTGCTCTACCTCCAAGAGGTAAATAGAGATCCTTCTGGTAAAGGTAATCCTCTATTTGCATCTTCCAAAACCCGAAGTTCGTGCCATTGAACTTCTCAATTCGCACCTTTCCTTCATCCGCCATCGCAAAAAACCAATAGCTCTGATACCACTTGTTGTCAGCGACCCGCACCGGAGCCCACTCACACCGGCACCGCCACCGACGTCAGACAAGCAAGGAGAGAAGCGAACGGATAAGCACTCTCTCGCTCCCTCGACACCGGACTCAAGGATCACCACTTCGCTTCCGCTACGAAGGGCAAAAGATTACCCCTGGTATCAGTAGGGTAAAACACTTGAGCACCGCAACGGATTATCAAAGATCAAAGAAAGAAGAAGGAAGAAAAATAGCAAAGCAAACACAAAGATGTAACGAGGTTCGGCTACAAGTAGCCTACGTCCTCCACCGCTCCAAATCTCAATTAGGATGATCTGATTACAGAGATAGCACACGCCCGAACGATCACATTCGATCGATCTACAAGATATTCACACAGAATTCCCTTTGCACAAGAAGTAGGATCCCAATCCTCTTCTTCTCTAGAACCCTAGCCTCACAAACAAGAGTCTCTCTCAAATATACAGCAAAAACCTTACCCTAGGGCTCTCATGAGTCCTATATATAGTCTCAAGACCTTCAGATGATCATAGCCGTCGAAATGCCAACAAAAACACCAAAAAGAAACTCATCCGTAAGATTTCCCGCGAGCTCGAGTCGACTCGGCTACAGTTCGAGTCGGCTCTGGCACGTCTGGACAACTCCCAGAATAACTGGCACGATCTCGGGTCGACTCGACTGTAGCTCGAGTCGACTCGATGATGCTTCGAGTCGACTCGACTGTAGCTCAAGTCGACTCTGACAGTCCAGACAGAAACATGGTTTTTCGGCCTTTCTTCTCCCGGGTCGACTCGACGGACCTCGAGTCGACTCGACTGTAGCTCGAGTCGACTCCGACAGTCCGCCAGACAAAAACTATGCAGAATTTATTCTCCTTCAATTCTCTTCATCACCAATGGTCTCCACATACCCCAACAGTCGACTCGGCGCTCAGAGCCCGAACTCCCTATCTTCTGTCTTTTGGCTCGTCCAGTCTTGGAGTCGACTCGAACTGTTCCGGAGTCGACTCGGCTCTCAGTTTCCGAAACTCAGTCTTCTGCCTTTTTGGTGTAGCGCTGCCTTGGAGTCGACTCGAGCTGTCTTGGAGTCGACTCGGCTCTCAGAGACAACAATTTGGTCTTCTGTCTTTTTGAGGTCGCGTTGTCTCGAAGTCGACTCGCGCATTGCGGGAGTCGACTCGAATCTCAGTGTCCGAAAACTGCTCTCTGACTTTTGCCTTGAATACAACTGAGAGTCGACTCTCGCTTTCTTTGGAGTCGACCTGCCAACCATCGGAGTCGACTCGCGTTCCTCAGGAGTCGACTCGGCTCTCAGGGTCGAAACTTGCTCTCTGACTTTTTGTCTGTAACTCTCTGGAGTCGACTCAAACTACTCCGGAGTCGACTCGGTAAGCATTGGAGTCGACTCGCGCACTTCAGGAGTCGACTCGCTGACAGGTTTTAAATTGTGTCTTTCTGTTCATCTGTCTGTTCTCAGTCGGAGTCGACTCGTAATGTTCCGGAGTCGACTCGAGCCCGTGCCAGTGCTTCTGATACGCTTGAAGTCGACTCGTAATATTCCGGAGTCGACTCGAGTCTCAGACTTTGGTTCAAACTGACTTCTTAATTTATCCAAAATATCTTGAACCAAATCTAGAAACACTTAGACAAGATTTTCACTGAAACACTCGATTGAATTCATTAGTAAACAAAAGATATACTCAAATGCTTTGAGCTCATCAAAATCATATAGGGTTATAATCAAAATGAAAATGCGCATGCGTGCTTTTCAATATGTGTAGTTTATGCCATTAAATAGTGGAGGTCGATCAATTAATTGTCCCTCTCCTAGAAAACTATCTATTTGAGTTGACATGATCTTTGGCTCTTTGACGGTTAGGTCAAAATCAAAAAGGCAAGGAATTATAGAGCACCGGCTCTGATACCACTTGTTTCCCAAGGTGACAAGCCAAGAGGGGGGGTGAATTGGTTTCTCTAAATTTTTACTATCCTAATTTAGTCAATCGAGGAGTGAGTGAAGTTAAAACAATACACAATGCAAACACACAAGAAGTATAGTGGTTCGGTGCTCTCCTAAGCACCTACGTCCACTCCCCAAGCGACCCCTTGGGAATTCATTATAATCCCGCGGATTACAGTTGGATTGTTTTCCAGGCTCACAATCCAAAAACCTTTACACTTTGGTTTTCCGGGATCACCAAGAACCTATGTTGGTTTTACGGGCTCACCAACGAACCTTTACAATTGGTTTTACGGGCTCACCAACAAACCTAGACCGTTGGTTTTACGGGCTCACCAACAAACCTTTACAAGGTGATTAAAAAGAAGAAGAAAATTGAAACTCCTAGATGAGCAAATATAACAATTATAAGCTACAAAGAAGAGTTTAGAATATAGTTATCGCTTTAATAAGGCTCTTCTCTTCTTTGTCAAGATTGCTTCACTCTTCAAGGGTTGGTGGAGCTCTTAATGTCTCTTGGAATCTGCTCAACCACTTTCTTTTGGCTCTTTGAATGAAGCAATTGAATGAAGCTTGCCTTGCTAGGGTTTTTTCTTGAATGCACTTGATGTCATTTCAAAAGCTTCCTTCCTCTGATGAATACTCCCTCTTAAATACTTTTCCAACCTCCAAATAGTCCTTCCTGACCGTTGGATTGAAGAAACTAGCCGTTTATAGCCGTTGGGAGTCCAAAAAGCACTTCTGCACAACTAGCCGTTATGCTTCTGCCCGTGCTTGGGTCGACCCAAACTTTTCTGGGGTCGACCCAAATCACTGTTCATCAGACTTGGGTCAGCTCAAGCTTTTCTTGGGTCGGCCCTCTCAGAAAATACAGAACCTTGTATTTCAGCCTTCCTTCACTTGGGTCGACTCAACTCTTTTTGGGTCGACTCAAGGTTGGGTCGACTCAAGTTTCATTGGGGTCGACCCTCTCAGGGATTCCAGAGACTTGTTTTCTTGAGGCTTGAAGATGGGGTCGACTCAACTTTCACTTGGGTCGACCCAAGTACTGTTCATCCATGCCATAAGTGCTAGAATGTGCTAGAATATTTCTAAAACGTGCCAGGGTCGACTCCATCTCTTCTAGGGTCGACTCCTACTCTGTGCCAAGTGTTCCAAAGGCGTGCCACTTCGTTTCAAGGCGTGCCAAATGTATCGGGGTCGACTCCAAACTAATTGGGGTCAACTCTAACCATGTTTTTCTGCACTTTGAAGGTTAGTTATGCACATTGAAACAACAATATGATATTTCAAACAAATTACAATGCAAGGCACAATAGAGTTTCATACCCTTAATAGTAAAAATTACCGAATTGCCCTTTTAGGTATTTTTAACGTGAAACTTTGCCAAAATGGATTCTTGAGCTTTCTACCATTCTCTATTATAAATTTTATCTCGTTATCAATTCTTGAGAGTGGTTTTGACCATATATTCTTAATGTATCGTGAATGTATCGAGGGTGTGTCATTTATCAATGATGTATCGAATATTTCTTCCTTACTCACTTATGTACTGGATTAATTGAGTTAATAGCATTAGCACTTCCATATGGCCTCAATGGCTTTGTAAGCATCAAAATAACACTAGGATCCTCACCCTCCACTGGAATTGAGTCTCCAGTAAATCCGACCAGCGGGTCGTTCATCCTTCGTAACTGCTTTTCCGTCATCCCCATTCTAGAATAAGCATCAAAATACAAAACATTCGCCGAACTTTCATTATCAACTAGGACGCGTTTTACATCAAACTTGTTTACGACCATAGAGATGACTACAGCGTCATCGTGGGAAGTTTCAACTCCCTTCAGGTCCTCATTCGAGAAAGAGATGACTTCAGAGGTGCGGGGGCGCTTTGGAAGAAGCCTTTTCCCAGATGGTTCCCCGGCTGGGGCCCCCCTGTCTATAGTGTTGATAGTGCCAGCTATGGATTTGTTAGCATTCGGCTCTCCATGCTGCACGGCATCCTCCACTGGCCTTTTTTCTTCACGCCGGTTTCACACGAACCGGTTGAGCACTCCTCGGTGGATGAGTGCCTCGATCTCGTCCCGGAGCTAGAAGTAGTCCTCCGTATCATGGCCGTGGTCTCGGTAGAAACGGCAGTACTTTTTGGGGTTGCGCTAGGCCCCGGGGTCCCGCATCGAGGGCGGAGGCCGGAAATAATTCCGACCCTCGATCTCCATGAGGATCTCAGTCCGAGGAGCGTTAAGGGGAGTATAATTTTCGTACCTCCCATTGGATATGCGGGGCCATGGAGATCTCGGACGAGGCGGGGATCTTGGTCGGAGCGGTCCCCGCAGCTAGGGTGGACTCTTCAGACGAGGCGGTTCTTAGCTCGGCGCGGAGACGGGCTTCTGGGACGGCCGCGCTCCTCACGACGCCTCTTTTGCTTTTTGGAGGTCTGCTCGGCCCCGCCCCGTCTAGAAGCGATGGCTTCCTCGGCTTTCATGTACTTCCTGTTAGATGTATGCCCTAGAAGCCAATTTGGCTGACACATTGTTGATTCTAGGGACATAATTTTGTACTTGACTATTTATTATTGAATAAATAAAAGGCATCTTTTCATTCATATTGTTTATGTGTCTATGAATCGTCCAAGAAATTAATAAGATGATGATACATATTCTCAAGAGTTGAGAATTTGAGCCATGTATCATTGGTGATTAATTTCTAAATGCTCCTGATCAAAGGATCATCACGAGGACGGTGATCGATCCGATCAGTGCACAGATCACTCTCCTTCTGGATGGACGAGACTTGAGTCCACAGTGTAGGGACACTGAAGTGATAGTGCAGGTGCTTGTTAGAGAACAAGGGTACTGAGCGTGACCAATACAAGAAGTCACTTGGATGTCTATCCACTCGTCAGTGACTTGCTTGATGTTGCAGTAGTGTGACTGGTCCTTTGACCTGCGGTGCTTCGGCTGCTCACAGTGGGGTTATTGTAGTTTGACTGCACACATACATGGTCCCTAGCCATATGGGTCCATGCAGTGTAGATTGGCTGCAGTAAGTTCACTGTAGGAGTAGGGTATGCACCTATATGGAATCTATCGACCTTGATAGATAAGGAGAGATCCTATGTGATTTATAAGACTGAGTTCGTAAGACCTCGGCCGGGGCAGTATACACAGTGGAGAAAGAGTTTCTCACTATCGAACTCGAGTCGAATAAATCTTGACATATGACAGACGATGGGGTTTGACGAGTTGTCCATGACCTCCGTCCTGTAGGGATCCACGATAGTAGGACTGTATCACATGTTAACTGCACCTAGAGGTTCATCATTCCATTCTGCTGGGTAGCCACTACATGCTGCTAGGTGTCACTGGTGGATGGTGGGACTCATAGGGATTATCTTGATGATCGATAAACCCTAATGAGTTGAGTTGGAATCGTTCCAACCCATTGAAAGGAGTTTTCAATGATATAGTGATAGAGATCACAATATATCTCACTACCAGTCAGAATAGAACCTATGGCGTCACACACACTAGAAGTATTGACCGATCCGATGGTTGAAATCGTGATTAGGAATCACAAGAAATCAATTTGATTGATAAGAAGTTGAAGAAGAAACAAAGGGAATTAATTAATTAGACTTAAACACAAATCCTACTTCGGGAGGGATTCCTAGAGTCCTAATTGGATTAGGGCTGGGAATCCTAGTTGGAGTAGGACTGGAATTCCTACTTGGAATAGGATTCCTACAATCCTAATGAGATTAGGAATTTTGAATTAAAATTGGATTCCTACTTGGAGTAGGATTCCTAGAAATCCTAATTGGATTAGGACTTCGGATTCAAATAGAGTCCTAATTGGATTAGGACTAAAATTAAATACATCCTAATTAGATTAGGATTCCTTAAGTCTAAATTAATTATTAATCTAATGAATCAACATGACTCCTAATTGGATTAGGATTGAAGAGTTCAATTGAGTCATGGTTCATTCAAATCCTAATTGGATTAGGACTAGCATAGATTGAACCCAATTTGGCTAATCCTAATTGGATTGGGATTAAACCATAAGAGAGGCACCCAATCCTCTTTGGAAGAGGATTAGGGCATCACAAGAAGGAGGGTTCACGCCCCTCCTCCTCTCCTTGTGTGCGGCATGAAGAGAAGGGCCGGCGCCCCCCTTCCCTCTTAGGCAATATGTCTAGGGCTCCTAGATTGTAGGAGCCCTAGATGGCTTTATAAAGAGGCATGAGGCCGGCGCCCTAGCCAAAAGCCCTCTTCCTCCTCTTGCTGCCGCCACCAGCCCCCTCCTCTCTTGGTTCAGCCGCAAGCAAAGGGAGAGCAAAGTCCAAGCGTTGGCGTCATCCTCTTCCTCCAATCCTTCTTCCAACGCAGGGAAAAGAAAGAAGGCTGCAGAAGCTGTGTTCTTCTTTCTTGAGTCCCTTCTTCTTCTTCCTCCTCTCAAGCACTTTCAAGAGTTGAAAGAAAGAGAGGAGATCAGCCATCAAAGGAAGTCTCTGCAAGGGAGCTAGCACCCCGGGGAGACGAGAAAGCTTTGATCGGTCCTCTGCTTCGTGTGGATACCCGTAGAGGCCGGACGTTTGAACGGCTTCAAGCGAACCCTCTTCCTAAAACCACGAATTCAGATTCGCGGTGATCATCTACCCGCGCAAGGTGAAGATTTGATCTTCCTATTAGTTTTAAAAGGATTTAATTCTTACCTAATTACGAAAGGTCTCGAAACAACGTTCATGAGATGAACGTCGAACTCGTGCATGCCGATTCCGCTGCCATCTGAAAAATTTTTGAAATATCAGCGGCATGGGCGGGTTCCCAACAGTGGTATCAGAGCCTAGGCTTCGTAGATTAAGGTAAGAATTAAATATTTAAAGGCTTATTAGATCTGAAAATTGATTGATCATGCATGCTGAAAAATTCTGCATGCAGATTTTTTCAGGGGTGCTGAATTTTTACATGCTGATTTTTATGTGATAAAAAGATGATTCTAATTGCATTGTTAATGGGATTACAAAGTTTAGAATCATGATTAGCATGATCAGCGACCTATGTCATGATATAATCAGTTAAGTTTCAGATCTGAAAATTATAATTGTAGCATACGGTGATGATCATAGGATTCAACCCCTTTTGGTATCAAATGTAATGACCTGCGATGTGATCTGCGATGTCATGTAATTTTTCAGATGCTTGCATGCATCTTATTTGATGTTTTGAGAGGCCTGCGTGCCCCCTAAAAGGAGATGTAAATTATTTTTATTTTTATTTTACATCTGGTTGTATTTCTGTGATGTAATGTACATCAACGATCAAGTCGAAGACGATGCATGAGATGAACAGGGGTCTAAGCAGTTGATGGCGATGGGATCAAGAGTTGATCAAGGATCGAATCAAGGAAGCTTGGATCCAATTCAAGAGTTGAAGACCACTTGATCGATTGATGTGCATGTGCTTGTAATACGACCTAATTAGAATCCATGATCATCACCTAGTTAAAGTTTAGCTTTAATTTGATGCCGCGATTATAACTGCCTGCAATGCGCCGTTTGCATGTGATGTGAATGAGAGTCGGGTAGATAGGTCTACATGTGATGTAGCAAACCCAATTGAGACCTAAATTAAAACCTTCTCAATCAAGTCGAGAGTGAACCGACATGAGCAAGTCATATTAGATTAATTGATCTAATTGGTGTCTAGGAAAGCATGAAAGGTGGTTACTTAATTAGGACCTTACTCTCTGAGTAAGGGGAGCCTCCCACCTGCTTACCTGGCCAATTGTTCGATTACCTCTTATGAAAGGCTCAAGTTGCAAACACTAAGACCTGATTAACCAATATTAAGTCAATAGGTCTTCCACTGTAGTAGAGCTGCTAAGGCCTTTCTGATGTTGACTTGTCTCGGCTGGATACAGTGGTCAAGTTGCATTGGGGGGCTGGACCTCTCTATAGACATGAGATGTTGTAGGGTAAAGGTGGGGTTGGGCACCAATAACTGTTAGGTGAGGACCCAATGACGACTTTATTCCTACGGTTATACGGTGGGTCTGACTTAACTAAGAAATGGGACCAATAACTGTTAGGTGAGGTCTTCATGGCTTAGAGACCAAGTTGCACTGCAACATGCTTGAGAAGCATTGTACAAGAGTTGTACACTCATCCATCTATGTGTCACCAATAACTGTTAGGTGAGGTGGCATGTGAATTGGTGGGACCGCAGTACCCACTAGAAACCCTAGTCGTGTGGGATTTCCGTTTTCCCACCAGGGGAGTGTGAGGAATTCGAGAAAATAGTGGGAGTCATATTTGTTCTAAAAGACCTTAGGACAGATTAGGATCAAGTACAAGAGTCTAACTAGAATCTTTACTCTCTGCAGATACAATGTCGGCTTCAAACCCTTTGACCCGTATTCTTGAGACCAACCGACTGACCGGAACCAATTACAAGGACTGGCTTAGAAATCTCAAAATAGTTTTGGACTGTGAGAAGATAGGCTATATACTCGATTCAGATATCCCCACATTACCAGCACGTCCCACTGATGTTCAGCGTGAGATGCATAAAAAGTGGTTGGACGATGACATTAGAGTAAAATGCTATATGATGGCATCTATGTCTAATGAACTCCAATGCCAGCATGAAAATATAAAGACTGCTAGGGACATACTGGCACACCTACAAGAGTTGTATGGTGAGCAGAGTCGCACAGCTCGTTTTGAAGTGTCCAAGAGGCTTTTCAAAGCGAAGATGCGCGAAGGGCAGTCTGTCCATGATCACGGTCTGACCATGATCAAGGACTTAGAGGAGCTTGAGAAGCTCGGTATGGACATGCACAAGGAATTGCAAGTGGATTTGATCCTACAGTCACTTCCTGATTCATTTGGTCAGTTTATAGTAAACTACCACATGAATAAGATTGAATGCACTAAGACTGAACTAATCAACATGTTGGTAACTGCTGAGGGAGCCTTGAAAGGTTCAAGGGGCAATGTCCTCGCTGCTGAGTTGACTTCTGGTTCCAAGAGAAAGTCTACTTGGAAGAAAAAGAAGCCTGCAAAGAAGCAGAAGAAAGACAAGAAGCCAAAGAAGGAAGTTCAAAAGAAAAAGGCTAACGACAAAGGAAAATGTTTCCACTGCAATGTCGAAGGCCACTGGAAGAGAAACTGTCCTTCATACCTCGAGAGCCTAAAGAACAAAAAAGGTGACACACCTTCAGAAGGTATAGACTTGCTCATTATTGAAACTAATCTAACGGTTTCTTCTACTTCTAGTTGGGTTATAGATTCTGGTTCTAGTGCTCATTTGTGCACTACCATGCAGGGTCTAAAGGAAAGTAGAAGGCTGGCGGAAGGTGCGGTAACCCTTCGGGTTGGCAACGGGGCAAAAGTTGCTGCTGTGGCTGTGGGCACCTACCATCTGCGACTACCGTCTGGATTTAGTTTAATACTTAGAGACTGTTATTATGTACCTGTTGCTAGCAGAAATTTGATTTCTGTTTCATGTCTAGCACAGGAAGGTCATGTTTTTACATTTGACAAAGACTGCTGTTCTATTTATTTAAGAAATAAAATAGTCGCACGTGGTTTTATGATTGACAGTCTCTACCATTTACATATGGATGTATCTGTGAATGTTACCGAGCAAGATGTGAGTGCCAAAGGATCCAAAAGATCCAGAGATGAGATAAACCAAAGATATTTGTGGCACCTCAGACTTGGCCATATTGGAGAAGATAGAATGAACAAAATGGATAAAGATGGGCTCTTAGGCTCATTGACTTCCGAGTCATATCCAGTTTGTGAGTCCTGTCTTCAAGGAAAGATGGCTAGACTATCCTTTGTAGGACATGGGGAGAGGACCACTGAAATACTTATCCTAGTACATACAGATGTATGTGGCCCATTCGATGTGCTAGCCAGGGGACGTTATTCTTACTTCATTACCTTTACCGATGATTATTCACGGTATGGGTATGTGTATCTTATGAGACACAAGTCTGAATCCTTTGAAAAGTTCAAAGAGTTCAAGAATGAAGTAGAAAAACAAACTGGAAAAACTCTTAAGGCTCTTCGATCAGATCGGGGAGGAGAATACCTTAGTGGGGAATTCCGGGACTATCTCAAAGAAAACGGCATAGTCTCACAATGGACACCTCCGGGTACACCTCAACTCAACGGGGTGTCAGAGAGGAGAAATCGGACCCTATTGGATATGGTCAGGTCCATGATGAGCTTCACTGATTTACCTATGTTCCTTTGGGGAGATGCCTTACTCACAGCGATTTATTTATTGAATAAAGTTCCCTCTAAATCCGTTCCTACCACACCGTATGAGATATGGCATGGTAAGAAACCAAGTCTGGGTCATCTCAAGATTTGGGGATATCCGGCCCACGTCAAGCGACTACAGGCGGACAAGTTAGAGGCTAGGACCATAAGTGCTCGTTTTATAGGATATCCTAAAGAGTCATTAGGATACAATTTTTACGTCTCAGAGGATCACAATGTGTTTGTGAGCCGTCATGCCATCTTCTTGGAAAATCAGTTTATCCTTGATAGAGGCAGTGGGAGGAAAATTGAGCTTGAAGAGAAAGTCTCTGAAAAGCAACGAGTCATGGATCCTATAGAATCCATTCATACAGAGCCAGTACACGATGTCCCTCGACCACCTCGTAGATCTAGTAGGGTCTCCCATCCTCCCGATAGATACTTAGGTATACTTGAAGAGGATACTGAGGAAATGTTCCTAGTGGGAGATAGGGATCACATACAGGATTCCAAAACCTACAACGAGGCGATATCTGATATCGATTCCGAGAAATGGCTGGAAGCTATGAAGTCAGAGATAGACTCCATGCATTCCAACCAAGTCTGGACCTTAGTAGATCCACCAGAAGGTATTGTACCTATTGGATGCAAATGGATCTACAAAAGGAAGATAGGTTCGGATGGAGAGGTAGAGACCTATAAGGCAAGGCTTGTGGCGAAAGGGTATAGTCAGCGCGAAGGCATTGACTATCAGGAGACCTTTTCACCTGTAGCCATGCTAAAATCCATCCGAACATTGCTTGCCATTGCAGCATTTCATGATTATGAAATCTGGCAGATGGATGTGAAAACTGCTTTCCTGAATGGATATCTTGATGAAGATATCTATATGGAACAGCCTTTGGGTTTCACTTCCAGTGATAGAGATCACAAGGCTGCAAGCTGCAAAGGTCCATCTATGGACTAAAGCAAGCCTCTCGGAGTTGGAACACTCGTTTCGATGATACAATCAAAACGTTTGATTTCATCAAAAACGAGGAGGAACCATGTGTTTATAAAAAGGTTAGTGGGAGTGCTGTCGCTTTTCTCGTACTGTACGTAGATGACATTCTCCTGATTGGGAATGATATTCCCATGCTAACCTCGGTCAAGGTCTGGTTGTCAAAAGAATTCTCCATGAAAGACCTTGGGGAAGCATCCTATATCTTGGGAATAAAGGTCTATAGAGATAGATCTAAAAGGATGCTTGGCCTGTCACAGAAAATGTACATAGAGGAGGTGCTGAAGAGGTTCAGCATGGAAAACTCCAAGAGGGGTCTCTTACCCCTAAGGCATGGAATTCATCTCTCCAAGAAGATGTGCCCCAACACACCTGAAGAGATTCAACGCATGAGCAAGATTCCCTATGCATCGGCAATAGGAAGCCTCATGTATGCCATGCTATGTACACGACCTGATATAGCCCTTGCTGTGAGTGTCACAAGCAGATATCAGTCGAATCCAGGTGAAGAACACTGGACAGCTGTGAAGAATATTCTTAAGTACTTGAGAAGAACTAAAGATTTATTCTTGATTTTTGGAGGATCATCAGAGTAAAGGTAGAAGGGTACACAGATTCAGACTTCATGACTGATGTCGATGACAGGAAGTCAACATCTGGATACGTGTTCTTGTGCAATGGTGGTACGGTGAATTGGAAGAGTTCTAAACAACCGATCATTGCTGATTCGACTATGGAAGCCGAATACATCGCCGCCTCTGAAGCTGCTAAGGAAGGCTTCTGGTTCAAGAAATTCATTGCAGAGCTGGATGTGATGACATCAGATGCCATAACACTCTACTGCGATAACAATGGCGCCATAGCCCTTGCTAAGGAGCCAAGGTCTCATCAGAAGTCTAAGCATATAGAGCGGCGCTTTCACCTCATACGCGACTATGTGGAGAAGAAATATGTAGAGGTGCAGAGAGTAGACTCCGCGGATAACGTGGCAGACCCTTTCACTAAGCAGCTGAGTCAGCAAAAGACTGAAGCCCACCTTGAGAAGATGGGCCTAAGATATATGACCAATTGGCTTTAATGCAAGTGGGAGATTGTTAGATGTATGCCCTAGAAGCCAATTTGGCTGACACATTGTTGATTCTAGGGACATAATTTTGTACTTGACTATTTATTATTGAATAAATAAAAGGCATCTTTTCATTCATATTGTTTATGTGTCTATGAATCGTCCAAGAAATTAATAAGATGATGATACATATTCTCAAGAGTTGAGAATTTGAGCCATGTATCATTGGTGATTAATTTCTACATGCTCCTGATCAAAGGATCATCACGAGGACGGTGATCGATCCGATCAATGCACAGATCACTCTCCTTCTGGATGGACGAGACTTGAGTCCACAGTGTAGGGACACTGAAGTGATAGTGCAGGTGCTTGTTAGAGAACAAGGGTACTGAGCGTGACCAATACAAGAAGTCACTTGGATGTCTATCCACTCGTCAGTGACTTGCTTGATGTTGCAGTAGTGTGACTGGTCCTTTGACCTGCGGTGCTTCGGCTGCTCACAGTGGGGTTATTGTAGTTTGACTGCACACATACATGGTCCCTAGCCATATGGGTCCATGCAGTGTAGATTGGCTGCAGTAAGTTCACTGTAGGAGTAGGGTATGCACCTATATGGAATCTATCGACCTTGATAGATAAGGAGAGATCCTATGTGATTTATAAGACTGAGTTCGTAAGACCTCGGCCGGGGCAGTATACACAGTGGAGAAAGAGTTTCTCACTATCGAACTCGAGTCGAATAAATCTTGACATATGACAGACGATGGGGTTTGACGAGTTGTCCATGACCTCCGTCCTGTAGGGATCCACGATAGTAGGACTGTATCACATGTTAACTGCACCTAGAGGTTCATCATTCCATTCTGCTGGGTAGCCACTACATGCTGCTAGGTGTCACTGGTGGATGGTGGGACTCATAGGGATTATCTTGATGATCGATAAACCCTAATGAGTTGAGTTGGAATCGTTCCAACCCATTGAAAGGAGTTTTCAATGATATAGTGATAGAGATCACAATATATCTCACTACCAGTCAGAATAGAACCTATGGGGTCACACACACTAGAAGTATTGACCGATCCGATGGTTGAAATCGTGATTAGGAATCACAAGAAATCAATTTGATTGATAAGAAGTTGAAGAAGAAACAAAGGGAATTAATTAATTAGACTTAAACACAAATCCTACTTCGGAAGGGATTCCTAGAGTCCTAATTGGATTAGGGCTGGGAATCCTAGTTGGAGTAGGACTGGAATTCCTACTTGGAATAGGATTCCTACAATCCTAATGAGATTAGGAATTTTGAATTAAAATTGGATTCCTACTTGGAGTAGGATTCCTAGAAATCCTAATTGGATTAGGACTTCGGATTCAAATAGAGTCCTAATTGGATTAGGACTAAAATTAAATACATCCTAATTAGATTAGGATTCCTTAAGTCTAAATTAATTATTAATCTAATGAATCAACATGACTCCTAATTGGATTAGGATTGAAGAGTTCAATTGAGTCATGGTTCATTCAAATCCTAATTGGATTAGGACTAGCATAGATTGAACCCAATTTGGCTAATCCTAATTGGATTGGGATTAAACCATAAGAGAGGCACCCAATCCTCTTTGGAAGAGGATTAGGGCATCACAAGAAGGAGGGTTCACGCCCCTCCTCCTCTCCTTGTGTGCGGCATGAAGAGAAGGGCTGGCGCCCCCCTTCCCTCTTAGGCAATATGTCTAGGGCTCCTAGATTGTAGGAGCCCTAGATGGCTTTATAAGGAGGCATGAGGCCGGCGCCCTAGCCAAGAGCCCTCTTCCTCCTCTTGCTGCCGCCACCAGCCCCCTCCTCTCTTGGTTCAGCCGCAAGCAAAGGGAGAGCAAAGTCCAAGCGTTGGCGTCATCCTCTTCCTCCAATCCTTCTTCCAACGCAGGGAAAAGAAAGAAGGCTGCAGAAGCTGTGTTCTTCTTCCTTGAGTCCCTTCTTCTTCTTCCTCCTCTCAAGCACTTTCAAGAGTTGAAAGAAAGAGAGGAGATCAGCCATCAAAGGAAGTCTCTGCAAGGGAGCTAGCACCCCGGGGAGACGAGAAAGCTTTGATCGGTCCTCTGCTTCGTGTGGATACCCGTAGAGGCCGGACGTTTGAACGGCTTCAAGCGAACCCTCTTCCTAAAACCACGAATTCAGATTCGCGGTGATCATCTACCCGCGCAAGGTGAAGATTTGATCTTCCTATTAGTTTTAAAAGGATTTAATTCTTACCTAATTACGAAAGGTCTCGAAACAACGTTCATGAGATGAACGTCGAACTCGTGCATGCCGATTCCGCTGCCATCTGAAAAATTTTTGAAATATCAGCGGCATGGGCGGGTTCCCAACACTTCCGCGCCCGGACTAGCATTTCGGTGAAGTCAACCGAGAAATTCTTCTCGATGGAGAAGAGAAACCTATAAGACCGAGCTCCAGTCTTGAGTGCCAACATGGCTATTGATTGGTCGAGCTCGCAGACCTTCCAAGTTGCGGCAGTGAAACGGTCCAGATATTCCCTAAGCGACTCTCCCTCCCTTTGCTTTATATCGAGGAGGGAGTCTGAAGTTCGCCGCTGGGGTCGGCTGGCAGCGAAGTTGGTGGCGAACTGCCTGCCGAGTTGCTCGAAGGAAGAGACCATGCTGGATTTCAGCCCGGCGAACCAAAGACGAGCCGCTCCTCGAAGCATTGCCGGGAAGGCCTTGCAGAGCATGGCCTCCAAGGATCCTTGCAGTGCCATCAAGGCCCGGTAACTCTCCAGGTGATCGAGGGGGTCGGTCATGCCGTTGTAGGGCTCCACCTTGTGCATCTTGAACCTCGGAAGGACCAGCTCATCCTCGATTTGTTGGGAGAAGGGGGACCTCGTGGTAAACTCGAAGTCGCCCTCGCATCCCGCCCTTCTGCCGTGGAGTGCCTCGATCTGGCGCTCCAGCTTCTCGACTTTCTTGTCGAGCTCGTCGCTCTGGGGGATCGCCACGGTGGGCTGTTCGGGCGCAGGTTGCCCTGGGACTGACTCGACCTCCGACGGTTGCGGCCAGTCGCCTGGACCCCTCACTGGGGGTTCTCTCCAGGAGGATGCTTGCGCATGGAGATCTTGGCCTTGGGGGGCCGGTCCACTTAAAGGGGGCACCGGCTGAATCGGAGCCTGAAGAAACGGTGCTGTCGGGACGCCCCTAGGTTGCAGGCCTTGGACAGCAGCAGCCAAGGCCTGAACCTGCTGCACCAGGGCATCAAACTGTTTCGGCCGAACTTGAGGAGTCGAATCGGCCGGAGGTGGTGAGTTCTGGACAGAGTGTCCAGGGCTAGGTGGGGGACGTCGAGAGGCATTAGAAGCTCCCTTGCTTCTCAGCTTCATGGCCGCGACTCGGACCCTTCCTCTAGCGCCAACTGTTGCTGGAATTTGGACCCGGGGGCGACCACTGGGCCAGAAAGGAGGAGCTCCGGTGGGAATCGGCGAGCGGCGGTCCGATGGCGCGCGACGTCCTCCAAGAGACCTGCAAGAAGCCGGTGGTCGGGGTTTCCAGCGCCGGCCCTCCGATGCTTAAGTCAGAGGGGGCAAGTGTATGAACAGGAGTAGTCAATTTGTAGAGTTTCAATCTCCCAGCCCCCTTTAAAATGGAGAAGTTCCCCTTTGATAGAGGGAGGCTGGGTTACCTGTGATGTGACGGAGCAAACGGTTTGCCGTACGATTGGATATGTAGTAGAACTTAATGCTCGATCGTGTGAATCAATGCTGTTACTGTAAGAGATTAGGCCGAAGTTCTCAAGTCATCGCGAAGTCATGCCATCATTCGTAGCCACGCAGGTTTGCCGTAAGGGGCTTGGTGTCCGTAGACAGCAGAAGCCATACGCCTTAATTGTTGAGTAGGTTGAGTGCCTGCAGGGGCCATGCGCTTTGATTGTTGAGTAAACCGGATGCCTGCAGGAGTCATACGCATTGATTGTTGACGAAGGCAAGGCGTAGTTTTTCGGTCGCGCTGCGAGAGGATGTGACCACAGCGCGCAAGTCGGGCGTCTTTGGGTTGGTAGAGCTGCTCAGATGCTTCCAGATCGGAGGAGGTCTGCTCGACCGCCTACAGGTCAGAGGGGGTCTGCTCGACCGGCTCCAGGTCGGAGGGGGTCCGATCGGTCGGCTCCAGGTCGGAGGGGGTCTGCTCGGCCGTTCGTGCAAGCGTGGCGACTTATATTTTTCCCCCAACAACATCTATCCAAGAAAAGGTGCAACTCATAATCTATAAAACTACGAGTCTCTATTTGTTTACATGAATAAATAAGTCTAGGACTTAGTTTGCTTACTTATTCTAGGGGTAGACAGATTGGGCAATGTACAAAACTGCAACTCCAATGATTATATATAATTTTTCAAGAAAGAAAAATTTCGGAACAATTCTCATCAATATAAATATAACATTTTAGTAGATAATTTTTGCTTTTAGAAGTATGTATTTGTTAGCCCTCCAAAGGAAAATTTCTAGTTTCGCCCCTATGTACCACGCTGAACATGAAGAGGACCTCGCATTCTTAACTCTTATGGGCTTATCCAACTCTCTCCTATGTGGAGTAACGGTGATAATGTACACAAATAATTCATTATGTATATACTACAAACATGTATCTTGTATCTTATTTAATTTGTTTGCACATCTCATTGGCTGAGTTATTATATTTTATCTTGGTCCCTTTTTTGTGCCTTATTTTACTAAAAATTTTAAATCTTTTCTTCAAAGGAAATAAACCATCTTTTCTTGCTCGACCATATATATCTATCTAATTGACTCGATCAATCTAGCATACCCACAACCTTGATCCATAGATCTGTGCCTTTTCAGGAAATACATAATTAATATCTTTGGAGGATGTATTGTCTTTTCTTGCTATTCCCCACCAAATAGATTAGTTGAAAGTCTTAACCGCTGATGATCTATATATATTCACCGGCTTTATGGAAAGCCAGTAACAAATTTGTATTCACAGTTACCCAATGGGAGGGCCATTGGAGCTTCTCCGATCCTCAGCCTTCCAAGACAACAAACGCTAACATCTTAATTTGTTGTTTGGGAGCTCCCCCCACCTAGCGCATTAAATGTTGAAAAAAGAATGCGAGAAGAATGTTTTACTTTTGTCTGTCTGTTACAATATATAGGAGCGGCTTTTATATAGATTAGGAGGCTGACGAAGTTTGGTAAGACCGATAAAGATTGGCACAACCAAAAACAAATCAATCAAGATGAAGTAAGGCCGACTAAGTTTAGCACAATCAATCAATCAATAAATTCTAATAAATTTGATGCTAAATTTTGATGGCTCGGTATATTTGTCGACTACTAGAGTAGGATTTGTCGTAAGTGATCTCAGCCACAGGATTTTAGCAGCAAACGCCATCTGTTTATCCACAACCTCCATGAATATTGCATAGCTTACTGCTGCTCGTGGACTGTGGTTTCCACGACATTGCGCTTAGAATATCTGATGGAGGGAGACTCTGCAATGGTGTTCTCTTGGATTCAAGGAGTAGGGTCTTCTTGTCATCTCTTCCTCTCCGACTTGCGGCAATGGTTTTCCTTCAGCTACTTTCGAGAATCACATAGCTTTAACGGAGGAAACAAAGCAGCGGATTATGTGCCAAACTTGGCAACTACTCTCTCTGAACCTGTTCTCTCTTCTTCAAATTTTCCTCTACCGCTGTTGTACGTCTCTTTTGCTGTGAGGTCTAGCTGTACGTTATTCAGATCAGATGCAGATAGGGGCCGGATCTCCCCTCCCCACACATTTATCAACAAAAAAGGGGAAAAAATTTCCATGTGGTGCAAAGTCGACCTTTTGATCCATGTCGGACAAGTTGTTGAAGGGGCTGTCCCAATCCTTTTCAGTCTCAGGGACACCTCTCACTTGCATACAATGGGTATTTGGATAATGGCTGTGATCGTTACTTCTAACTATACTTTTAATGGCCAGCTAAAGGAATAATACAGTTATCTTACCTTTCCACAGTTCAAATAATTAGAAGTATTTTCTTTAGAAAAACGATTCGGATCACCATATAAAATGATCCCTCTCCTTTCTGCCCGTGAAAAGTGAGCAGCGGTCCGATAATACCATTATTTTAGAGTGATTATTTACTGTCCCGTTGTGGAGCGGCTGATAACGATGATTGCGATATTATGATGGTCATCGTTTTTACATGTGCAGGCTGGACTGGACTGGCTCGTTACTAGCGTTTCTTTTCCCTTCCTTTTTTTTGTTTTGTTTTGGGGTCACCGGTCGCATTGATAGGCCAGTGAAGAGATGGTCCAGATGTACCAAACAACAACAAAAAAAAGGACGGTCCAGACCCATCACGGCAAAGCATCCACATGGGTTTGTCGGGATATAAGCAATTGGCCGGCTCCCCTGGGCCTCATGCGCTGTCAGATATTGGACGTACACTCCCTGCTCTTCCAATCCGTTACCACATGGTCGAGAGATGATGCATCGCTAGCTTTCTCTCTCCCGAAAGAAAAGAATTGAGATTAATAAGAGATCGGAGCAGAGATCCCGTCATGGATGGAGCAGGCTCCATGTGCCGACGCGATCAAGAGTAATTAATGCTCTTTAGTTAACAATAGAGGCTATAACCAAATCGTCATGATCAGGATAATTGCAATGGGAGGAAAGGAAGAACAGATGCATGCTCATTGTTATGTGATCATTATTATTATCTCATGCCCCACAGAGAGAGATTATTCGGCCGTGCCCCTTGCCCCTCTCACACACGCGCGACAAATAGTAACAGCTCGAAAAAGGACCCGGAAAATATATAAAAATAATATAAGAAGAATGAAGGGGCAAGGGGACCGACCACGTGCTGCGACAGCATACTTTTCGTCACTATCCATCTAATCCATCCGTCTCGTCGTGTATCTAGAGAAATATCAAGCAGCTGGAAGCGACCGACAGAAGTGCGACCGACAGGGAGAAGATGAAGGGGCGCGGCGGTGGAGCGGAGCTAGGCGAGACGCCGGAGGGCCCGGATGCGGCCGGCGAGACGCCGGAGGGCCCGGATGCGGCCGGCGAGACGCCGGAGGGCCCGGATGATGCGGGCGCTGGGGCGCCGGAAGGCGTGGGACCGCCGGCCGTCGGGGTAGGCGCGGGGCCGGCCGAGGACGACGAGGCAACGGTGATGGCCAGCTTCTGGCCGGTGGAGCAGTGGCCGCTGACGCCACAGATGTAATAATGGGCGCCGGAGGAGGTGAGGGTGACGGTGGCGGGGCCGGTGGACAGGGTGGAGCCGATCTGGTTCTGGGCGGTGCAGGCGTCGTAGCTGGATTTTGGCACTTGGATCACGTTGTGGATCCCCGTTGGGAAGTTGAAAACTGCAGACATATATATATGTACGCGCTCCATCAGTTTGGGCCGATCGAAATCAAAAATGTAACGCGCTAACTGAAACTGATGGCCCATGCGTCCATCATCAATCACCTTGACGGGGAGGGTGTGAGAGAGCGAAAGAGACAGAAAAGCGATTTATGTAACGATAATAGCGTTATTTTTGTAATAGTTGAGTTGACACGAGGAGCATCGCACTTACCAAGGGTGTCGCCCACAACGTATGTCTGGGAGGACGACCACTCGCCGTAGAAGCTGGCGTTGGGCGGGATGGTCCATCCAGTGCCGCTGCCGCCGACCACATGCCTCGTGGCCGCTGCGACCACCGAGCCCTCCAGCACAAGACTGACCGCCGCCACGGCGATCATCATCCCAGCCCAGTCCGCTCTCTTGCCTCCTCCTCCTCCTGATCCACCCATCCCCTTTCGCTCGTTGGGGTTAGTGTTCTGCAGGTCGCCCCTCCTCCCCTCGTCTTCCAACCCCACCTTCTCCTTCTACTCCGCCTGCTCGATTTCCTGCAGATCCGCGTTTGCTAGCTGCTCTCAGATTCCGTATGTATGCGATGGGCGGTGGTGCGGGGCTGCTATTTTTAACAGAAAGATGGGCCGATGGGGTGAGGTGCTCGATCTACGCCTGCAGGGCTATTTATATTTCCAAATGGGGCGGGGTTTGCCTTTTCGTTGGTGGGAGGAAGGTGGGGCGTTGGGTAAAACTGGCGTGGGAAACGGGGAGTAAAATGCCCACGCGGCGAGTTGTTGCGGACCAGAACCTAACCTAATCTGACCGCAGCGCGCCGACGGACGCCTTCCTTCCTGGGGCATGGGCTTGGCTGGTGGGTGCGAGTGCGACTGCCCCCACCTCACATTTAATTTGTTTCTTTGTTTCGTTGGGTAGCCGATACCACACGCTGTGCCGCGTGTGAAAGCAAACGCTGCAGCAGGGCGGTGCTTTTTGTACGCGGCCTTGACCGTTGACCGTCCCACCTCGCATCCTCTTCTTGTAACTCCTGGTGAAGCCACCGTCGCTTCGTCTCCCAGACTCGAGGAAGTCTGCGACAGAGCAGACATATCAGACAAGGATCCTGAAGCCAGTTTTTTAACCCAACTGGTATTCTATACTACAATTATTATTTATTTTAATTAAATAAAAAGTTATTCAAATATGGTTTTGTATATATTGATTTTTTTTATAGTATCTAGATTCAGAATTCTAACAGGTCATGATTATTTATAGATTTGATGGTGCCATGATTTTCTTTACAGGTAATCGGAATTGCGGTATTGGTTATTGCGCATGAAAGAAATTTCTCTATATATTCTACGCATGACTACATATCTTCCAACTCAACCTTGTAGTCCTATACTTGCCAAAAAGACTTTTGATTTTCTTGGATCTCTTGAGTTCTCACCAAACTCTGGCTCAGTTTAATTAAGTAGGTGAACCAGATCTTTGGTAACAAGCATTGGTTCATATGGATTGCCATAAAAAAAAAAAAAAAAAAATTAGGCTAGTATTTTAAACTAGAACTCAGACTCACCTTGCATAGGGTGGTCTGATATAGCCAGTTACTCTAGGTGGTCGACTTCTTCTAGAATCCCTAGGTGCAACTGGCAGGCTGGGATAACAATAAGATTCCATGTGAACGCCTTGCGTGTGTTCCACCGGAAAGTCTTCCCGGATGGCTGCAGAGGCGCTGGGATTATTGACTATATATTTATTTAACCGTGCAGACGCGACCCTAGCCGCGAGTCACGGCGGAGTCTGGCTAGGAAAATTTCAAAATCAAATGCTGCTCAACCGAGATATGCTCGTTAAATCGCAAGCTTGTGGTGGCGGTGGAGGTTGCTGGACGGCAAAAAGTTATCGCCGACCCAACTTAGTGCGTCCTCCCAGGGCCGCAGGGCCCGACTGGAATTGGAACACGCACCGCGCGCATTCCATCAAAACAATGGAAAGGTCGTTTATTTGCTAAAAACGCGGTGGACGCGGGAGCGCTCGACAGGACACAATCGTCCCATCGGCTCCACCTCCCAAAACAAAGAACTGCAAACTCTCATTCAGCATTTAAAAATTCGAATGCCGTTATACTCCTCACGCACCGGGCACGTGGTCTATTCGGAAGGGATGGGCATTTTGATGAACGGCTAGGATCTTGCATAAGAGATCGCAACTCTTGCAATTACTTTTTTTTTTTTTTTTTTATCGAATTCGGCACCTGCGCACCCTGCGTGGTCGTCGTCGTTTTTTACCTCAAGTGGCTGAAAAAGTTTTCCTTAGACTTTATTTCGTCAGAGAACATTATTTATGGCCACCAAGGTAGCCTGGTGGTACTAGGTGGAGATTCTAACCTCATGATTCCACGTTTGAGTCGCTACGGTGACGATTAAAATGTAGCTTCGGCCACTGATGACACACGGTCATTTTTGCCTGCATCGAATACTCTCCTGATGGGGCGGGGCCCAGTGGGGGCTGCTACGCGGGGGTGGGCTTGTCTCTTTCTCCCCCTACCCCTTTTGTTTTAGCAAAAAAAAAAGAACATCATTTATTTTTTTTGAATTTTCAGAAATAAAAATATTTTTTTTATTTTTCTAAACTGAAAATATAAATATATTTATTATAGCCAACAATTACTGTATATATGACTGTGGCAGAGTCAATAGACAACAATAGTATGGTAGATGATATCATAGCGAGTTTACCAACAATGATAGGGGTAGTGATAGTAAGCACTGGTAGCAATAATTTTGTGGATGCGATAAATGGTTGTAGTAGTGATGATAAAGACATAAGTTTCATTTTTAAAATAATATTGAAATAATTTTTTTTAATTTTTTAGAAATAGAAAAATATTTTTTTGAAATATAAAAATAAAAATAATAGAACCAATTTTTTTTGTCTTGATTTCTATGATTAATAGTTTTAACAATAAAAAGGAAATAATAAAAGGATAACAAACATATCCCTAGTTTGCTATCATTATTCTTGAAAGCAACATGTTATTGCCATTGCCACCACCAACATCAAGTCTGCCACCACCAACATCAAGTCTGCCACCACGCTACTACCGTTGCCACCACCTCATCGTGAATTAACCACCACCATCACCCCCATGCCTTGCAATATTACTGTTATTATTGTTGCACTGTCTGTAGAATTACTGTTGTCGTGTTCTCCACTATTGTTGTTTGCCCTCATCTTATTGTTGTTGCTACAGCTGATAGAAAAAACAACAAAGAAGGGAAGGAGAGTATGACAGAGGTGGCAGATCCGGAAGAGGGTTGTTGAGGTTGCCAATCAGAGGGGCGGGAGCGATGGTGTTGGTATCTGGTCTCAAGTCTCAACAAATTGGTAAATTAGAACTCCTAGAAGTAGTCCTTGGAGAAAAGACTGCCTTAGACCTTGTAGAAACTTTTACCGGAGTTGGAGTAGCTGGAGGAGGTAGAATTGTTAAAAGAGACGATAAGAAGAAGCACTGCTACCATGATAAGAAAGGAAAAAATAAGGAAAGAAGGGAGAAGATGAAACCTTTGTTATTGAATTGCATAAGATTGCTTGCTTATAATAGTATGTACAAGGTGTATATATAAATCTAACAAACTTTATGATAACAATTTTATTGATGTTACAAGTTGGTAGTGTTGCTGGTGGTCCAAACCGAGAACGATTGGCACTGCGGTGTGAACGGGGTTCCGTCTGAGTTGTCTTGGTTGGTGTTGGTTGCGCTCCACCTTCCGCCAAGAAACCTGCAAACAAGCCTTGCACCACCACCAGGGTGGTGATGGCCCTCCGACGGTCAAGTCAGAGGAGATTGGAGGAGGAGGAGAGGTGATAATCGCAAGTAAGAGAGTGCTCTGGGAGATATTGCTCACCCCCCCTTTCTCCCCCCAGCCGCATATATACCTGGCTGGGGGGTCTCTCAGGGGGGTTCGTTATCGTGGGGCACGATGGTGTGGCCACTGACATGGCCGTTACAGGGCGTCGTGGAGCAGCACCGGGTACGGCCACGTCAGGGCATAGTGGGGCTCCGCTTTGTACGGCTGATGCAGGAGATCGTGGAGCAGCATCGGATACAGCCGTTGCAGGGAGTAGTGGAGCAGGAGGCCGCGGCGTGCCTCTGGGGAATAGCCTGTCGTTATCAAGAGATCTCCGACTCGGGGTCGGAGCGCTGGATCAAGGGGCAGCCGACTCGGGGTCGGGCTGCGGAGCCGAGGATATCCGACTCGGGGTCGGATTGCTGGATCAAAGGGCAGCCGACTCGGGGTCGGGCTGCGGAGCCGAGGATATCCGACTCGGGGTCGGATTGCTGGATCAAAGGGCAGCCGTAGTCTTCCTGAGCGCGCGTGCCGGTCACGTGGGGCATGGCGGCTTATTTCCCCCGTAACAGTAGCCCCCCACTTCCGAGCCTGGAACCAGAAGGGGAACAGGTGAAGGGAGTGATGTTTCGGGATTGCCGCCGTTCCTCGGAGAGGCGCGCGCGCTTCGAGCTCTCCGCCCTTTTTATGGCGTATGGCGGTTATTGCTGACCTGGCAGTCTGAGGATTTCGGCGGACATCCTTCCTTAATGGTGTCGATTCGCCTTTGGGGCGCGAGCGACCCTTCGGCAGCCAGGCGTCCTCTGGCGTCATCGAGGCGTCACTTGCCTTTCCGCCTATTTAATCGGGGGCCTTTCCCCGTCCGTCTTCTTCTTTACAGATATTTTCAAGTTTCCCCTTTGCGCAGCTGTTGCTGCCGTCGGACTGTTCACTTGTTTCTCCTTTGGCGCTCTCGGAGCCGTTCTTACCTCTTTTCCGGTGAGTTTTTCCCATTCTTCTACTTAGGGCTCTCCATACTTTCCCCTCTTATACTAGTGTACTCCAGTCGCTCCGGTCTTTCCCCCCTTCCTGTCCCCGTCCTGACCGTAGGTTTATTGGCCATTAGGAATGGGCGAAGTGAGAGCAGACCAAATTAAGTCGGAGCTGGTCGCCACAGACTTAGACAGACTCGTGGCTCGGTACCACCTTCCCGAGGCCTGCAACGCCACGCTCCCGGGGCCTGAGGAGAGGATGTCCCATCCTCCTCCAGGGAAGATCGCCATCAATGAGGGCATTCTCCAGGCCGGGTTCCGCTTTCCCCCTTCGGACTTGGTCATGCAGGTGCTACGGGGTTTAAGAGTGGCACCGACGCAACTGGTGCCGAACTCGTGGCGGGCCCTGACGGTCTTCCAGGTTCTCTGCCGTATGCACGAGATCCCCGCCACCCTGAATGTTTTTTGGGAGTTCTACAGCCTGAGCGGCCACCCCCAGGACAAAGGGTGGTGGTGCTTCGCAGCGCGGCAAGGATGCGGCCTTGTCAAGGAGGCTCCTACCTCCATTCACAAATGGAAGGAGCGCTTCTTTTTTGTTGATGCAGATCCCTCTTGGGAAATCAGGGCGACCTGGGAGACCCCGATGAAGTCTCCGATCGGCCTATCGAGACTGTCAAGGGAGGAGTCCGATGGCTTGGCCGCCTTGAAGGGGTTGGTTGCCGAGGGCCAGCTCCCCCCGGTGGCCCGCCTTATTTCCGAGGATACTTTGGTGAATGTCGGTCTGAGCTCGGTCCCCACCGACCGTGAGTCCGCCACCGATTCTTTCTTGACTTTTTCCCTTCTTTCGTCCCGTTCTTTCCTTTGGTTTCTCCGTCTCCGACTATCCCGTCCTTTTTGCAGAGATCGACGACGTCATGCGGTCGGTGAAGACAAAGGCTGTTGGTAGGGCGTCCCTGCTGGAAGCAGCCCAGAGGAGGAAACGAGCTCTTCCGAGCGGGGCCCCACCGGCGAAGAAGTCCCGTAAGGAGGTGCCTCCGACGCCGACCGACGAGTCCGGGCCCACCGATCAGGGAGACGTCGTGGGCACGGACCGGCAGCTGACGCTGTATCAGCCCTCCGGTGGTAAGATTGCCGCTACTCCGGAGGTATCATCCGAGCCTGCCCGAGACGGACGGGTCGGACGTGATCGGTCCCCGACCCGGCCTTCGACTCGGTCGGCTCCTGATGACTCGAGGAGGGACGCGCCGAGGCCCCGACCGAGCGGGACCCTATCAATTCCTGGGGTGACCCCCGCCCCGAGCGCGATCGGCCGGACTCTTCCCCAGGCGATGGATAGGGGTAAGGCTGCAGAACCACCGTCCGGCTCTGGGGAGAAATCGGAGTCTGCCTTCACTACCGATGGCGCCCGAAATCTCATCGAAACAGTGCTGCTGGAGAAGGACCGTCGGCGGGTCCGGGAGTTGGAGGTCTCTGACGTTGGGGCTGCCAGCTGTGTCTGTCTCATGTCGGTGAGTGTTCTTCTGGCCGCTTTTCACCATTTATTGGCCCTGTTGTTCTCCGCCTGACTCTCTTATTTTTCCTATTTCTTAGCTCGCCCAGTACATGATCCGTCTGGAGGAGTGCTACAAGGAACAGGCGGGGCTTCTGGCGAAGGCCGAGGACCGGCTGAAAGCAGTGGAAAAGGGAGGCCAGGCTGTGGCAGGCAAGACGACCGGGGACTTCGAGGCGAGGCTCCGGGAGGCCGAAGAGCGGGCACTCGGCTTTGCTGCCCTCGAGAAGCAACTGTTGGAGGCTCAGGAGCAGCTCAAGGTTGCCTCGGGTCTCGAGGGCGAGGTCAAGAAGGCGGATGAGCGGGCCGAGAAGCAGTCCCGGAAGGCTGCCGACTACCGGGAGAGGTGGGAGAAGGCCCAGCGGTCAGCCGACAACGCCCGCAACCGAACCCGGTCTCTTGAAGCTAAGCTGGGCGAATTGGAGTCGGCCTTGGAGAAGTCCCGTGCGAGCGATCAGGAGCTTCATTCGCGCCTGACGGAGGCTGAGGCTGCTCGCATTGCTGCCGAAGCGAAGCACAAGGAGGCTCGGGCTGAGCTGCTGAGGGTCTCCACCGAGGCGGAAGGCCGGATTGTGGCGAAGGTCTTGGAGGCGAAAGCCCAGATTATGGAGCGGGCAGAGGCGGCGCTGGCCGAGAGGAGTGCGGAAATCGGGCGTCAGGCGGTAGAGGCTTATCGCCAGTCCGCCGAGTTCGCTCATGATATGTCGGAGGCAGTACAGACCTATCGTCAGTCCGACGAGTTTGTCCGTGACGCGTCGGACGCGGGGGCCGAAGCCTTTGTCTTAGGCTTCGAGGAGGGCCTGGCAAGGGTGTCGGCTAAGTACCCCGAAGTTGGCCTGAGCGAGATCTCCCTTCTCGACTCCTCTCCGGCGCCATTGCCTGTTGGTTCTCCTGCTGCTTCCCTACCTCCTGCGGACGAGCCCGACGTTCCCGACCCGGGAGTTCCTCCAAGCTGACCTCTTGTACCTTTCGTTGTCTTCTTTTTTTTGTATGCTGGC
This sequence comes from Phoenix dactylifera, assembly GCF_051530095.1. Taxonomy (NCBI): domain Eukaryota; kingdom Viridiplantae; phylum Streptophyta; class Magnoliopsida; order Arecales; family Arecaceae; genus Phoenix; species Phoenix dactylifera. Next base: position 76,244,613 of record NC_143190.1, read on the forward strand.
GTTTTGCCAAATTGTATGGGCCTCGGCCCTGAAACAATGAAAATTAATGCAAGTTGAATGTTTCTTCATCTCGCCTTCGTCCTTCTTTTTCTTTTAACTCTCGGTAGCGTCTTGCTGACTCCTGGCTCCCGAAATTCTTCCGGCGCTAGGCCAGGCATCCGAGGGTTAGGCTTTAGGAAATTCTTCCGGCGCTAAGCCAGGCATCCGAGGGTTAGGCCTCAGGAAATTCTTCCGGCGCTAAGCCAGGCATCCGAGGGTTAGGCCTCAGGAAATTCTTCCGGCGCTAAGCCAGGCATCCGAGGGTTAGGCCTCAGGAAATTCTTCCGGCGCTAAGCCAGGCATCCGAGGGTTAGGCCTCGGGAAATTCTTCCGGCGCTAAGCCAGGCATCCGAGGGTTAGGCCTCAGGAAATTCTTCCGGCGCTAAGCCAGGCATCCGAGGGTTAGGCCCCAGGAAATTCTTCCGGCGCTAAGCCAGGCATCCGAGGGTTAGGCCTCAGGAAATTCTTCCGGCGCTAAGCCAGGCATCCGAGGGTTAGGCCTCAGGAAATTCTTCCGGCGCTAAGCCAGGCATCCGAGGGTTAGGCCTCAGGAAACTCTTCCGGCGCTAAGCCAGGCATCCGAGGGTTAGGCCTCAGGAAACTCTTCCGGCGCTAAGCCAGGCATCCGAGGGTTAGGCCCCAGGAAATTCTTCCGGCGCTAAGCCAGGCATCCGAGGGTTAGGCCTCAGGAAATTCTTCCGGCGCTAAGCCAGGCATCCGAGGGTTAGGCCTCAGGAAATTCTTCCGGCGCTAAGCCAGGCATCCGAGGGTTAGGCCTCAGGAAACTCTTCCGGCGCTAAGCCAGGCATCCGAGGGTTAGGCCTCAGGAAACTCTTCCGGCGCTAAGCCAGGCATCCGAGGGTTAGGCCTCGGGAAATTCTTCCGGCGCTAAGCCAGGCATCCGAGGGTTAGGCCTCGGGAAATTCTTCCGGCGCTAAGCCAGGCATCCGAGGGTTAGGCCTCAGGAAATTCTTCCGGCGCTAAGCCAGGCATCCGAGGGTTAGGCCTCAGGAAACTCTTCCGGCGCTAAGCCAGGCATCCGAGGGTTAGGCCTCAGGAAACTCTTCCGGCGCTAAGCCAGGCATCCGAGGGTTAGGCCTCGGAAAATTCTTCCGGCGCTAAGCCAGGCATCCGAGGGTTAGGCCTCAGGAAATTCTTCCGGCGCTAAGCCAGGCATCCGAGGGTTAGGCCTCAGGAAACTCTTCCGGCGCTAAGCCAGGCATCCGAGGGTTAGGCCTCAGGAAATTCCACTCGTTGGTCGACCAAGGCTGGCGCATGCCGAGGCAACTGGTCGGGGCTTCAGGCTAGTCTGCTCCCGGGATGGTCATCGGGTTAGCCTGGCATCCGAGGGCCGAGCCTCGGGACCTTCCACTCGTTGGTCGGCCAAGGCTGGCGCAAGCCGAGGCGACCGGTCGGGGCTTCTGGCTAGTCTGCTCCCGGGATGATCATCGGGCTAGCCAGGCATCCGAGGGCCGTCAAGCCACAGGAAATTCCGCTCATTGGTCGGCCAAGGCTGGCGCAAGCCGAGGCGACCGGTCGGGGCTTCAGGCTAGTCTGCTCCCGGGATGATCGTCGGGTTAGCCTGGCATCCGAGGGTTGTCAAGCCTCAGGAAATTTCACTCGTTGGTCGGCCAAGGCTGGCGCGAGCCGAGGCGACCGGTCGGGGCTTCAGGCTAGTCTGCTCCCGGGATGATCGTCGGGTTAGCCTGGCATCCGAGGGCCGAGCCTCGGGACATTCCGCTCGTTGGTCGGCCAAGGCTGGCGCAAGCCGAGGCGACCGGTCGGGGCTTCAGGCTAGTCTGCTCCCGGGATGATCGTCGGGTTAGCCTGGCATCCGAGGGCCGAGCCTCGGGACATTCCGCTCGTTGGTCGGCCAAGGCTGGCGCAAGCCGAGGCGACCGGTCGGGGCTTCAGGCTAGTCTGCTCCCGGGATGATCGTCGGGTTAGCCTGGCATCCGAGGGCCGAGCCTCGGGACATTCCGCTCGTTGGTCGGCCAAGGCTGGCGCAAGCCGAGGCGACCGGTCGGGGCTTCAGGCTAGTCTGCTCCCGGGATGATCGTCGGGTTAGCCTGGCATCCGAGGGTCGAGCCTCGGGACATTCCACTCGTTGGTCGGCCAAGGCTGGCGCAAGCCGAGGCGACCGGTCGGGGCTTCCGGCTAGTCTGCTCCCGGGATGATCATCGGGCTAGCCAGGCATCCGAGGGCCGAGCCCCGGGAAATTCCGCTCGCTGGTCGTGCGCTTGTCGCTCGCTGCCCGACGGGGTTTCTCCGTGGCCAGCCGCGATCATGTTTCTCCTTTTCTCTAAGCGTTGCCTGGGGGAACACGAGAAGGGCATTAAACGCTAATTAATGCGTTACCTGGGAAATCGGATCGCCAGCTGCTGCTTGCGAGGAGTGTTAGTTGAGCGGCCGCGATACGCGGGTTCTTCGAGGAGGATACGGCCTGGGCGCGAGCGGAGATATGTGGACCTAGGGGTACATGACACCCGGATTGTCCTGCACAAAGAATGCGGTTTAAGGAGAATGACGCTTAGAAAATCGCGGGGAGATACGCCTCGGGAGCCGGAACGGCTCCGGTTTCAATGCACCTGCATTTATTGGAGCCACCCGCATCGGAACGACCAGGGGGCCGCAGTTTGGCTATAAATACAGGTGCAGGTACGATGGAGTTTGCCAAGCCGGAGCTGTTCAGGTTGCCATGGATCGCGGACCTCCTCCTTGGCATATGACTGAGAGACTCCTGTTGAAGGAAAGGGGAGGCGCTCCCCTTGCGACTTCAGCCAACTAGCCGTTTCATCTGGGATCAACAAGGAGGGTCTTCCCGGCGGAACTCCGCTCTAGGCGTTTCATCCGGGATCACATCTCCCCTCCTTGAAGTTCAGCCTCCCGATTGAGCTCTGCACCAGACGCTCAGTCCGGGACCGCGCCTCCATATGCTCTTCCCCCTCGAATTCCTTCTCTTTCCTACCACTGGGGAGGATGGGAATATCCTTTGGAGGCGGCGTTCCCCTGGGGGCAGCGGGAGCTTCTTCTGCGGCGGCTCCTCGTCTTTTTGGTGAGGTGCTGGATGGCGCCTCCGGTTAGAAGCACCCACTTCCGGTGGGATTGCAGCTGCTTTGGGTTGAGGGTTTGGGATCCTCGGTCCTCAGCTCCACGGATTCTCCACCTCTTCTTTGCTTTCTTTACTCCCTAATTCCCCTCTGGGAATTCCTTGTAATCACACGAGCACGCCATTGTAACCAGAAATTATTGAAATGAAAAGTGTTGCACCTTTTCAAATTGTCTTTCTGGCCTTGTTGTTCTACTGGTAATACATCCGCAGGTTAGCGGAATTCCAGCCCCTTGGAATTTCTCGGCCATCTAGGGCTTCCAACTGGTAGGAGCCAGGTCGGTTTACCCAACGAACTTTATACGGGCCTTCCCAATTCGGCGCTAGCTTCCCACCTTCCGTAGGTTGAGATGCCTTAGCTCGCCTCAGCACCAGATCTCCAATTCTGAAAAGCCTCGGTCGGACTTTGGAGTTGTAATATCGGGCCACCCTCCGCTGATACATTGCCATCCGAACCTGCGCCATTTCCCTTGCTTCTTCCAAGAGATCCAGGTTCCCTCGGAGTTGCTCCGAGTTGGCCTCGGGTCGGTGTGCGGCTACCCGAGGTGAGGGAAGTCCGAGCTCTACGGGGACAACGGCTTCCGTGCCATAGGTTAGGCTGAAAGGCGTCTCCCCGGTAGGAGTCCGATGCGTGGTCCGATACGCCCAAAGGACATTCTCGAGTTCCTCGACCCAAGCTTGCCCCGTCCGTCCGATCCGCGCTTTGATACCTTGGAGGATTGTCCGATTTGTGACCTCGGCCTCGCCGTTGGTTTGGGGATGCGACACGGACGTGAACCGATGTTCGATCCCGAACTCCTCGCAGAAGTCTCGGAAATGCTTGTTATCAAACTGTCGACCGTTATCCGAGATGAGGACCCGAGGTACCCCAAATCGGACAATGATGTTCTTCTTTACGAACTTCCGGACTTGCGCCTCCGTGATGGTGGCCAGTGGCTCTGCCTCCACCCACTTGGTGAAGTAGTCGATGGCGACAATCAAAAATTTCCGCTGGGCCGAAGCGATGGGGAATGGTCCGAGGATATCCATTCCCCACTGTGCAAAGGGCCAGGGGGCGGTGATTGGCGCCAAGGGAACAGAGGGGACTCTCTGGATGTTGGCGTGGCGCTGGCAGGCGTCGCATTTCCGTACGTGATCCTTTGAGTCTTCCAATAAGGTCGGCCAATAGTAGCCTTGCCTCATGATCTTATGTGCCAAGGACCTAGCCCCCAGGTGCGATCCGCAGATGCCTTCGTGGACTTCGCTGAGGGCGTAAGCCGCTTCCGAAGGGCGGAGGCACCTTAAGAGGGGGGCGGTGAACGAGGTCCGATACAGCCTCCCTTCGTAGAGTACGTAGTGGGCGGACTTCATAACAAGTCGCCGAGCTTGATCTTCATCTTCGGGGAGGATCCCTTCGGCGAGGTAAGCTACAAGCGGGTCCATCCAAGATGGTTCCGGATCAATTGCCATTACCGCTTCAGCCTCGCCGATGCTCGGGGCATCTAGGGTCTCCAGGTATATCGCCCTTGACAAGTTGTGTGCCTCAGCGCCCACCAAGCGGGATAACCTGTCGGTCCTAGCATTTTCGCTCCTTGGGACCTGCTGAATGTCAATACTGCCGAGGTCGGGAATGAGTGCTTGCACCTTCCGGACGTAGCTCTGCATGGTCGGGCTCCGTGCCTCGAACTCCCCTCGAACCTGCCCGACCACCAGCTGGGAGTCAGTGAAGACCTTCAGACGCCGGATGCCGAGCTCCTTGGCGAGTTTGAGTCCCGTGACTAGGGCCTCGTACTCCGCCTCATTGTTGGTCACTGGAAATCCGAACCTCAAGGCATACTCGGCTATCACTCCATCGGGATTGGTAAGGACCAGCCCAGCCCCTCCACCTTCAGGGTTCGACGACCCGTCAATGTGGAGCGTCCAGATCGGGAGATCGTGGCTGGGTGTTTCCGGCGGCCTAGGTTCCGCCTCCTGCACAGTGCACTCAGCGAGAAAGTCCGCGAGCACCTGGGCCTTGATGGCGGGCCGGGGCTGGTAGCGGATGTCGAACTCACCAAGTTCTACTGCCCACTTCACCAGCCGTCCCGCATTCTCAGGATTGCTGAGGATCTGCCGCAGTGGTTGATCGGTCAAAAGGGTGACAGAATGAGCCTGGAAATAGGGGCGAAGCCTCCTGGTCGCAGTCAGCAGCGCGAAGGCGATCTTTTCAGCCTTCGTGTACCGCGTCTCAGCATCCCGGAGGACTCGGCTGGTGTAGTACACGGGCTTCTGAAGTTTTGCCTCTTCCCGAACCAGTACTGCGCTGACTGCGGTTGGGGAGACCGCCAGGTAAAGGTAGAGCATCTCCCCCTCTTGCGGCTTGGACAGCAGGGGAGGAGACGCCATGTACTCCTTGAGCTGGTCGAACGCCACTTGACATTCAGCCGTCCAGAGGAAGTCTTTCGGGCGCTTCAACACCTTGAAGAACGGTTGGCAGCGTTCGGCCGATTTTGCCACAAATCGTCCGAGCGCGGCGACCCTCCCAGCGAGCTCCTGAACCTCCTTCACTTTGGTCGGAGGGGACATATCTTGGATGGCCTTGATTTTGTCCGAGTTGGCCTCGATCCCCCGCTGGTTGACAATGAAGCCGAGGAACCTCCCGGCCGAAGCACCAAAGGCGCACTTCGCTGGGTTTAGCTTCATACGAAACTTCCGCAAGGTGGCGAAGGTCTCCTCCAGATCCGCAATGTGCTGATCCGCATGGCGGCTCTTTACCAGCATATCGTCTACGTACACCTCCATGTTTCGGCCGATCTGCTCCTTGAAGATTTTATTGACGAGGCGCTGGTAAGTAGCGCCAGCGTTCTTCAGACCGAAGGGCATTACCTTGTAACAGTACAGCCCCCTGTCTGTTATGAAGGCCGTTTTCTCCTCGTCCTGTGGAGCCATCATTATTTGGTCGTAGCCGGAGAAGGCGTCCATGAAAGACAGCAGCTGATATCCGGAAGTCGCGTCGACCAGTTGGTCTATTCGCGGAAGCGGAAAGCTATCCTTGGGGCACGCCTTGTTCAGGTCGGTGTAGTCGACGCACATCCTCCACTTCCCGCTCGCCTTCCGGACAAGTACGACGTTTGCCAGCCACTCGGGGTAGCTCACTTCCCTTATGAAACCTGCCTCCAAGAGTTTGTCTACCTCCTGGTCGACCACCCGAATCCGATCCGGGGCACAGTGTCTCTTCTTTTGCTTTACTGGTCGGTGGGTCGGGTCGACGTTGAGGGCGTGAGAAATGACCTCCGGGTCGATCCCAGGTACATCGGCCGCCGACCAGACAAACACATCAGCATTGGCTCGGAGGAATTCCACTAACCGGAGCCGAGCTTCCAAGTCGAGGTTGGCACCGACCCGGACCGTGCGGTCCGGGCGGCCTTCTTCGAGGGGAACTTCGATTACGCCCTCGGCCGGCTCCCCGTGCCGCAAGGCCACTTCGTCTCTGGCGTCAAGGGACTCGACGCTTAGGGCCTCCATGGGCTTCTTCCCTTTGAGAGTTGCTAGAAAACACTGCCGTGCGGTTGGTTGGTCACCTCGGACCTCTCCAATCCCGGCCGCCGTGGGGAACCGCATGAGCAAATGGTAGGTAGAAACCACCGCGCGAAGGGCGTTCAGTCCGGGTCGTCCGAGGATAGCGTTGTAGGCCGAGGGGACACGGACGACCAAGAACCCGAGTCGCACCGTGGCTTCTGCGGGTGCAACGCCCGCAGTCACAGGCAGCTCAATGACACCTTCGGCCGAGATAGCGTCTCCAGTGAATCCTATGAGGGGGGTGGATGTTTTGTGCAACAATTGTCGGGACAAGCTCATCTTTTGGAAGGCCTCGTAATACAAAATATCAGCTGAGCTTCCACTATCCACAAGAACACGCCTTACATCATAGTTCGCCATAGTGAGAGAGATCACCATGGCGTCATCGTGGGGAGTCTGAACCCCCTTTACATCTTCATCACAAAAAGCGATTACATTTCCGACCCGCTGCCTCTTCGCGACGGCCACTCCTGATGCTTCCGCCGAGCCCCCTGCGTTCCTCACGGGCCGAGAGCAGCCCCCAGTGATGGTGTGGATCACTCCCGCAACGGGTCGATTCTGCTCCCGAGGCTCCTGAGGGGCCGGGTCGGCCGGACGCGGGTCTGCCGGGGGACGTCGGTCGTTTACATATCGACCGAGACGCCCTCGGCGAATGAGAGCCTCGATCTCGTCCCGAAGCTGGAAGCAGTCTTCGGTATCGTGGCCGTGGTCTCGGTGGTACTCACAGTACGCCCGAGAAGGCCTCCTCCCAGGGATCTTCTTCATCTGCCTCGGGACCGGGAGGTCCTCCCGCCCCTTGACCTCCATGAGGATCTGGGCCCGGGGGGCCAGGAGTGGGGTGTACCGGTTGAAGCGTCGGTGCGGAGAACGAGGGCGTGTGGCGCCGTGGTTCCTTGCTGGTGACGGGCTTCTGCGCCGGCGTTGAGGCGTCGGGCTCCTCCTCTGGGGTGCCTCTTTTCGCCTTTTCTTCCCGGGCTTTAGAGGGGCCTCGGCGGCCTCCTTGTTCCGGTGGGAGGCTGCCTCCTCGGCGTCTGCATACTGGTTTGCCCGAGATAACAGCTCCGGAAAGCTCCGCGGCAGGCGTTTGTCCAGGGAGAAGGTGAGTCTGCCCTTCCGGAAGCCACGCTTCAGGGCTGAGAGAGCCACTTCCTGGCTCAGGTTCCGGACCTCCAGTGTAGCCTTGTTGAAGCGGGTGAGATAATCCCGCAGGCTTTCTCCCTCGTTTTGCCGGACATCAAAGAGGGAGTCGGAGACCAGTCGCCGCCTGCTACTGACGGCGAAATGGCTGATGAAGAAGCGGGTGAACTGGTCGAAGGACTGGATGGAGTTAGCCTCCAGGCCGGCGAACCATGCCCTTGCCGGGCCACGGAGGGTCGCCGGGAAGGCCTTGCAGAGGAGCGGATCCGATGCTCCATGGAGGAGCATAAGAGTCCTGAAACTCTCCACGTGGTCCCGCGGGTCCGCCGCCCCGTCGTAGGGTTCGATCGCCGGCATTTTGAACCCCGGCGGGTTCGGGGTCCGCAGGATCCTCGAGGCAAGCGCCGGCTGGGAGGAGATCTCCAAGTCAGCGAAGGGATCTTTGGAGTGGCCCTTCAGGACCTGGAGTTGTCTGTGGAGATCGTCCACCCGCCGGTCCAGGGAGCGCGACCGGTGGGTGGGGGACAAGGAGCGGCGCGAGGGGGACCGACTGGAGTGCGGGCCCCTCGAGGACTGGGGTGTCTGAGAACGCGCCCGGGTCCGCCTCTCGTACCCCGCACAGCTCTGATGAGAAGGTCCTGGCAGAATGGACCGCACTCGAGAATCCTCCTCGCGCCGGCGCTCCTCTCCATGGGAGAGGAAGGAGCGCGGGTTGTGAGGAAGAGGCGAGTGCTCGGGGGGCAGCGGCTCCTGAGCCCGTTGCGGCACCCGAGAGATCACACCCTGCAGATTCTGCACTGCCTCCGCGAGGGTGCGAACCTACTGGGCTAGCTGGTCGAACTGAGCAGCTTCGACCGTCTGAATGGGAGAAGGGGCGGTGGAGTGCTGCTGAGAGTGCGTTGGGGACGCAGCAGCCTCTCGGCCGGAGGCGCGAGAGGCTCCGCGACCGGAAGCATTGGAAGCTCCACGACCACCTCGCCGTGCCATTACGATCGTTCTAAGATTCGGCCCTCCTTCTAGCGCCAACTGTTGCTGGTGGTCCAAACCGAGAACGATTGGCACTGCGGTGTGAACGGGGTTCCGTCTGAGTTGTCTTGGTTGGTGTTGGTTGCGCTCCACCTTCCGCCAAGAAACCTGCAAACAAGCCTTGCACCACCACCAGGGTGGTGATGGCCCTCCGACGGTCAAGTCAGAGGAGATTGGAGGAGGAGGAGAGGTGATAATCGCAAGTAAGAGAGTGCTCTGGGAGATATTGCTCACCCCCCCCCTTTCTCCCCCCAGCCGCATATATACCTGGCTGGGGGGTCTCTCAGGGGGGTTCGTTATCGTGGGGCACGATGGTGTGGCCACTGACATGGCCGTTACAGGGCGTCGTGGAGCAGCACCGGGTACGGCCACGTCAGGGCATAGTGGGGCTCCGCTTTGTACGGCTGATGCAGGAGATCGTGGAGCAGCATCGGATACAGCCGTTGCAGGGAGTAGTGGAGCAGGAGGCCGCGGCGTGCCTCTGGGGAATAGCCTGTCGTTATCAAGAGATCTCCGACTCGGGGTCGGAGCGCTGGATCAAGGGGCAGCCGACTCGGGGTCGGGCTGCGGAGCCGAGGATATCCGACTCGGGGTCGGATTGCTGGATCAAAGGGCAGCCGACTCGGGGTCGGGCTGCGGAGCCGAGGATATCCGACTCGGGGTCGGATTGCTGGATCAAAGGGCAGCCGTAGTCTTCCTGGGCGCGCGTGCCGGTCACGTGGGGCATGGCGGCTTATTTCCCCCGTAACAGGTAGTATTAACAATTGTCATCATCATTACTTCTATCACAAAGTTGCTGCCATTCCTATTGCTGTTCTCACCCCCACGTTGTCCTCTTGCTGCCACTACATCCACCGCCACTGCGGTCAATAGTAGAATTTTGTTTTTATGTTGTTAAAAATAGACTTGTTTATATTTTCAAAAAATTTGAAAAAAAATTCAATTTTGTTTCCTAAAGACTGTAAAAGTGGCATCAACATCAATCATAATATTATTTTTCGATGAATATATTCTATGTTTAGCATCACTTCTAATTTTCAAGTTTTAGGATTTAACAAATATAGAAATTGATGCATAAATGGTATTTGGTAACCTAGTTTTTATTTTCAGGCTCTTGAATTTTTTTTTCCATTTTTGATATCTAAAATTGTCCATGGCCATCACCATTATCTCTATCACCACCACCTACAATCTGTCCCTGACCACTACTAGTCATTGCCATCGCTAGTTGCTGCCCAACATTGCTACTTGCTGCTAATTATCATCGTCAACCATCAGCTACGGGTTACCACTGCTGCCACCATCTTTTTTCCACCACCATCGTGTCACCACTATTCTAAGACACAACTCCAGTAAACTATTAAAAAAAATAAATTTTTATTTTTTAAAGAATGATTTTAATTTTAAAAAATTAAAAATTGAAAGTGATGCCAAGCACAACGTAGTTTTTAGTTTGTTTAAATAAGAAATGGGCAATTTTCGACGTCGTTGAAAAACATTCATCTCACATGGAAAAACAATATATTTTCTTTTCCTTTATAATGGATTTTAGAGGATTAGCATTTGTGCGATGATAAGATTATTTTATTATAATTTAAAGGTCACGGGTTTGAAATATATAAATAACCTCTCTACATGAGGGGATAAGGCTGTGTAATATGCCGAATGGATTTCTTGACAACTAGACATGCCTGAAAGAGAAACACAGCACATGCACATGGTTAATCGAGGATGATTTTTTGTTGGTGAAATGAATATATCTTGCGACTTTAGATTAATATAAACTTTGCCATATTATTATGATACAGAAGATAGAGTGATGCATATAGGTCTGTTTGGTTGCACATAAGTCGGCATCCAATCCAAAATAATTTCAAGTATGTGCGAAGTTATTTCAAGTGTTTGGTTGTCCCGAAGTAACCTGAAGTAACCCAGAGTTGGCTCCTGTACGTTCTGAGGGAAACGGGGCTCAAACATTGGGGAAGTGACTTTTGCTAGCGGGGAGTCGAGGTTACTGTGAATTTCCTGCATCTCCTCTTACAGACGGGCAACCAAACGCCAAGCCAAATAGTCGCAAGCAAACATATAACTGTATTGAAACATTTGCTCAACATATAATGCAGATATGCTTACTGATGGAAAAGGACCAGCAAGGCACCAAAGCCCTAAATCAGATCAGGCTGTCAATAATTGATGACATCTGCGATTTACTGTTCTAGATCGGGGAACTTCCTTTCAGAAAATCTAACAAGGAATACACAGCTGTAGTCACACGTCCATGCTTTCTGATGACAGAAACTCTAATAAGTTATCTACTACTTTTTTTTTCTATGATTTGCACCAATGGACAGTAAAAAGCAAAACAGGGACGTGCAACTCGAGGTTGTCCATAGTATATTCTCCCTTCTCATCTTCTAACTAAACTAAGCCGCCGCCTCATTGTTCTTTCCCTAAAAACTTCAGATCCTGTGGGTCTTGCAACTGAGAAGTCCGATTGACAGGTTCTGTGTGGGGTTCACACATCCAACAGTTCTACGCACAAATTCACTGACGATACTTGTAATACGGCTCCAAAATTGTAAGATCAACATACAGCAGAGTTAACGCTCAACATCCGAAACTGGAACCTAGCAAAGATTACACGCCCCAACCTGAACAGAACCTTGAGAAGCTCTCCCAATCTTGCAATGTTATTTAACAGAAAAATCTCATCGCATGAAACCTATCTTCCCAAACTCTTGAACAAAAATTGAAATGGTGGGAGCCATATCATTTCAAATTCAGAAACTGCACGAGGATGGGCTAATTCCGTCAAACATTCCTACCGCTTATTTTAGTTTTATAAATAGCTTTCACAGGCTGCGAACGGGTGCTCACTTCTATGAACAATCCCAGTGGTGGCTGCCAATAGACATGTTTCTCTCGCATCCAATGGTGGCTCCTTCAAATTTACAACAAATATAAGCTATGCAGCATCCAGCAAAGAGAATAATGCCCTATTAAAATCTTGGGCCTACGATTGCGTGAAACTTTTGGGCAAAGAATCTGAGCACTAGAACCTGTTACTTAATTGTCAGACTAGAATTTGATTAGCATTCGTGAGCTGATCACCTTTTCTAGACATTAAATTTAAAATTGTTCATTTATTAATTCCGAGAAAATCAGCAAGTATAAATCATCATTCTTTTTTTTTTTGATAATACGTGATTGGTGGGATAACTGGGACAATATGAACAAACACACAGTTTTGAGAACTAATTTATAAATTTGCTGCCCATCAGAGCCTATTCCGCTGTAAATTTGATCATTTAAAATTACCAAACCTTGTTTGTAACATGGAATTAAACACACAGTAAGATTTCCAACAAGAAATTGCTCCGACACCTCTATATCTGGAAATCCTCGAATTATTATCTTGGCATAACATGTCACACTATGTTCCATTAACATTATTAGGATTCACAATGAATGTCACTCTCACATTTATCTTTACAACATTTTATTTACTTGGGATCCTTATGACAAACTATAACTGAGTATACAAGGTCATATCATCCCTAATAAGATAGTGATTCAGTCCAACACATCTTCCCAAGCTTCACCCCTTGCTATGAATCACCTAGACTGCAATATTCTAGCTAAGCTCAACACCATCCTGCTGCAACATGGGTTTTCTTCTCCTTGGAACAAGCACAACAGTCAGGCAAGCTAAAGGATTTTTGGACTATCATGCCGTTTTGCATGCGAGACTGGTAAGTGTAACAAAAAAAATGATCAGAAAGAGGCATATCAGTGGTGTTGAGATCTACCAAACTAGCACATACAAGAGAAAGGTTGATGCCGAAAATGTCCTACCGAGGTAAAAACATACTCATTTTATCGAAAACTTTCTAACTGGGAGAGCCTGAAACCCAGATCCACCCTTTAAATATATCATAGGACTAATTTTGAAGTCTGGCTTTGAAACCCAACTTTATGATAATTCAAGCACTTACACATTTGACTATTTCTACTTCCAAGAATCATTAACCCTGTTTATACAGGCATGCATTAGAGTGCGCTGCTTCAGTAAATAAAATGATTAAGCAATCCATGAATGGTTTAATGCAATCCATACCTAGTGAGAATTTCTGAATGGGTAATGAACACTGTAACGAGAGAATATATCCAAAAGAAACATATTGCCATGTACCCAAGGAACAGCTTTCTAATGATGGTTTGGCATCAAAAAGCAACATTGATTCGGTTACCTCATCAAAACCAAAAGCATGGCTACAGTACAAGTCGCCAAAACCATGGGGTAAGGCACTACCCAATTTTGACCATGGATATCCTGCATGCATTATCCTTGGGGTTAAAAAAAAAAACACAAGGGAAACAGATGGTTCAGCAGGAAGAAATTAAAAAAATAATAAAAAACCACCAGGCATCTAAGATGTGCTCAGAGGAAGCAACAGCACAAAAGTGACCGAACACGGAACATCATAGCATTTATGATGATTAAAAATATCTATACCAATGATCCTGAGTCATTTTTATAACAAACTCTAGTCAACTGTTGGGGCAAAAAATCACGAGAAATAACTTATATTTTATTTCCTTTATAATACCAATTAATACTTTCTTCACCAATGCTGTTAAGCTGGTTTCTGCCAAGAAGGCTATCACACTTCAACTCTTACATGATTAGGACATATATAGGGACAACATTCGACACAGAAAAAGGTATAAATAAATAAAGCTCTTACACGTCAATTTTATACTCATAAATGACGATTTCTTCTTGACAAGTTGAAAGGAATCCTAAAGGTCCAAACACTGGAACTGAATAAATAACTGCAATCTAAACACCCACAATTCAAACCCAAATTCCTCCTCCTCTACATGTTCTTTTCAACATGCCTATTTCACCCAGTCTGCAGCAATGTGTGGAATCTGCATCTACTTACTGTGTTTTCCGACTCTATTGGATCAAGCCAGATATTAAGCCTTCCACTCCTCTTCCTCCTCCTACTACTATTAGGGAGATGAAATGCTATAGTTCAGAGATTATACTCCTACTGTGATTAGTGTGGGCTGTTCCCAAGACAGGTTCCCTGGATCCATTCTGACCTAAATGGATGAATCAAGAAGGGGGAGGGCAGATATGACAGCCATAAACACCTCTTTTTAGCCAAATGAAGCAGGATCTACTACATGACTAGAATTAGAGAAAGACTGAGAAAGCAAGATCAAACCTACTCTATTATCGATTCAAAAGGCAAACAACCCCCTCATAGTCAATCAATGGGTGGATCAAAGGAGGAGGCTCTATCTATGTCATAACACATAAGGGAAGAAGCCTGCGCCTGATTCTAATCAAAGAATGAAGAAGCTAGCTAAGGTAGAATAAGGGAAGAAGCCCGACCCACACCTGATTGAAGAATGAAGAAGCTAGCCCAGGTAGCCTTTAAGAGCTCTTGCTCTACGTATCCATCTCGATACATCTTGAGGGTCATAGAAACATGTGAACCCCCTACTCTTTGAAGCTTGCTTAAAAACAAGAAAAGAAATCCCCCACAACCCCTTCTATCACCTGCTTTGACTCATATCTTCGGTATACCTCAATACAAGACAAGCATAGAAAAGGATATTCAATAAAAACCAGGTTATTGCCCTATGTAAGCGGGTTTTCCCTATGCTCTACGAAAGTCATCTTTTAGTCAATTTATGTTCCCGTGTTTATTGCTATAGCCCTCTTCTTCCTCAATTTCCTATCCTTTATAGACGAGGTGGAGTGCCTTAGAAGTAGCTTCCAACATGAAAGATTGACCTCCTCAAGTACCAGATATGCACATGTTTTATGAATTGTCCACAGGACTACTTACTTGCCTGGAGTTAAATACTGACTTACCAACTAAGTTTAGTTACATTCTTGTTGGAATCACTACGTAATGTTTACAGTACTCCACTCTTCTGATTAATTTCCAGCAATTACTAATTCATTTTATGCTCATCTTGTTAGCACAGATATATAAGAAACATTATACACCCTTAAAGCAGGAATTCCTGTAAAGACAAGGTAGCAGCCTAGCAGCAGTGCTACCACAACCCAGATACAATGAGGAACTGGACAGTCATTCCATCAGTGAATTATCTCAATTAGGATGTTAGAAGGAAGCACATGACTCCCCAAGCAGCCGGCTAGGGAGTAAATTACTTTATCAGTGGCTGGGATCTAGCACTTGGATGGGAACTGGTTGTGGGACCTTGCTACCACACCAGCACCACTTGGAACCATGGCCTAAGATGCTGGTAGGTACTGATTTATACCCATATGTATCATTGCACTATGTAAATCAACACATGCTGGTCCATATCAGCTAACAAACAGGTTTGATATCATAATGTATCACATTCCACTTTGATATTATGAACCCATATGGATGCCATGCATAGACTTTTTTGTTTTTTGTTCTTTTTTGTTACATTTGAGCTCAAAGTTGGCCTCTTTGGAAGTGTCCAGTTTAGTTTTCAGTTTTGAAAGACCAATCTTAGGATCAAAGATCAAGCTATTATAAGTTATTGCTATTAATTCTTGTATCTTTTATTAATAGAAACTTTGCTTGTGACATTAATGTGTTTCTTGAATCTTCTAAGTTATATATGTAACCTACCAATTCATGTATGCCAACACTCACATGAATCTTTTAATGCATCATTTTTTTCCTAATGTGATTGAACATACAAAGGAAAATTCGACATGGAAACAGTAGTTAGATTACATACAGATATCAAGAAGGAAGACTAACGAGTAGCCACATGCAGCATGCCCATTTTTAAGTTTCAAGTTTCAACACACCATATGATGTATTGGTTATTAGTTTATTTTGTGATTTGTTGGTGACACTTGAAACTTTATATGAACAAGACTTGTACATTGGTAGTTTATATCTCAGAATTGCTTGTCCAATGACTTGGTAAATTAAGTATCATGATTATGCATGGCCTGTTCAACTTTATTGATTCTGTTATCAAAGTATCTCCAGTATATTCTGTTGTAAATGACATGGATGAGTTGCATGCAAGATTGTGTTAGGTAACCAGGTTCTGCATCCCACATGATAGATAGCAATCAACATACAAACAGACATATGCACAGGTGATGGATGGTGCTAGGATCTTGTAGCTGACTTCATCTTTCCTCCAGTAAACAGTTCTAAGTCACCTACAAAGTAGTTAAGTATGGTCTAAATCAAAAAGAAAGGAATCTTAGGATAGTAAACTAGTGCATATCAAAGTCATGTTATGCAGTGAATTACGCCCTAGTTTGTGCCACATATCAGCGGGCACAATAAATGGTGCACACATCATTGCAACTATAATCGACATGGAGCAGCATGTGGTATCTAAATCCTTGCTTGACACTTCGCTCTTGCTACCATACATCAAGTAGAAATGATAGCTCATTGACAAAGGAGAAAGGTCAAATAATTCTCCATTTTTTTCAAACCAATATTTGCTAGAAAGTCTTTAAAAATGGGAGCCAAATCTCTCCTATGATGTTTACAGTTTGCTCCTCATAGCAAACTTCATCAGTTGGAGAACATAAGTGGCTGTCAAAAGCTTTAGTCAATCAACAGTGAAGAAGATTGACTACCCATATATGTAACATGATAATATTATGACTTGGAACTAAATCACTTAGAATTAGATTCAACTCAAGTGAAATTAATTGCCTAGTAACAACATTTTAAGTACCAACCTGAACCAAGTGGTATGAGATGTACTGTACTGATCTGGCAGGGAATTGGTACATACAACAGGCATTTTAGCAGGTTCCAGGGCAAACTGGAGAGTCTGTACTGCTCAGTATCACCTGAACTAAGCAGTATAGACAGGCACTAGCCAGTTCAACACTAGTATGGGTTGATACTGAGTGAAAAGTGCTGCAGACGCTTTCCTTTTCTTGGTTTCTCAAAATATGGACAGAGAACAAATTGTATGAGCTCGATTTCTTTTTTTTTTTTTTTTGGTATCCTATCATGTCATTCCCCCTTTTTCCATTTTTGCCAAAAAGGCGAAAGTTGGAAAAAAAATAGAAGGAAGTCATGCCAAAAGTTCTCCTTTTGGCATGGTTTCATAATATGTCATAGATCTAGATGGATTTACATGTTGCCGTAGTTTTTTGAAGCATGTTCTATTTATGGATTAAAAATAATTAAATATAACAATAAAAGTATATTTTTTAAAAGTAGTATTACATTATACTGAATATGTGCATGTGCTACCGACCAATTTTTGGCAGCAATTGCACTATTTTAGGTTTTTTATATGCTCTAGGGCCAGGAACCTTAAAACGACGTTAAACTGGAAAACAACATCAAAAAGATACATGGAACAATAAAAGAAACAAAAAAAAGAAAAACATAAATGCATAAACAGATCCATTTTACTGTGCTGTGTGTTGGCATGAAACCGTGTACCTGACTAGTACAGAGACTGATGCAAGTAATTAAACCAGGTATTCTTGGTGGCTAATACAATGAATAACTTACTGATTGCCAGTCCAAGACAATTCCTTGTACATACTAGCTAACTTCAATGCAATTCCTTTTTTAGACATTTCCACACACACACACACACACACACACAGAGAGAGAGAGAGAGAGAGAGAGAGAAGTAAGAATAAAAAAGACCCACATCTAATACACAATTTTAGTAGGTTTGCCCAGTAAATTATCATCAAACAACATTATCTATAACTGAATATTGTAAACAATGTTGTAATGGCTTATAACCATGCATGCTGAACATAAGTTCACCCTCTGGTATTCATGTACTCCATCCTAATGTTGCAGCAATCATGGGGGATTAGAGTAGCTTACCAGAAGGTCTGGACAGGGAAGCAAGGTAGAGGGAACAATATAATAAGCATAGAAGCAAGAGTCTAGTGTAGTGCTGGACAGAGTGGATTTGTTGCCTCAGTGGACTTTAGTTGTAGGTCAGAGTTCAGTTACATTATGATTTGATGCACTAGAAATGGATGTCTAACGGTTGGACTAGGAAATTGGACTATGCCTGCCAACTGACAGCGTAAAGAGATTGCCTAAGGGTTGTGCGTATGACTAATGCTAACCATGCATAAATAATGAAAGCTAGTCACCAGATTCGTAATGCAAGGGATCCACACAAAGATGTGGAAGATAATGATTTTACTGAAGGTGGCAGAAACCATGAGATATCAACTTCAACAGTGGAAATTATTATTAAAATTGGAATAACAGCAAACATGGACACATCATAACACTTCACAGGCCTGTCCTGGATGGCAGTGTCCCAACTCGGCATGCTAACAACCAGTTATGTTTGAGTTCCTCCATGTAAAAAGATTGCAGATTACCTTCTGTCCGGCTCTGTTCCCTCCACTACTGCAAAATCCTGCTACAGACCTTCCTGCTTCATTACAGATAACAAATAGATGTTCAGGTATGTAGAAGTAGTCTCTTGTTTTTCTATTTTATAAGCATCCAAGCACCTGTCCAGAACCACATGGATAAAGAATTGAACACACTAACAGAAGATAAAGAGATCGTCAACTTAAATATGGTCAATATTAACAGGCATTTCTTAGATGCCTTTCCCTTTCTGAACTCGTTTGTTAGTACTGTGACATCAATCCATTGTACAATCCTCCAAAAGGGGCTGCTAAGGTTGCAAAACTTTTCTAAAATCTTTTTGCCTAGTATGTCCAGCAATACTCTGGCACCCTGCTGTTGTCTATTTTCTACTAATGCTCTTCATATCTTGCCCAAGAAAAACCAATTACTGACACAAAGCAGCTCAATGGGTTGATAGATAACAGGTCAAGTTGCTCTACCATTTAATTCAGAAATGCCTGTTTAATGCTTGATAGTTTTACCTGCTTGATACTGCTATATAAAGAGCGGGAGTTGGTGAGGAGAGAGTAGATGTGAAAGAAGAGGCTGAGAGATAAGGGGAACTTCTGGTGTGCACCTTATCTTTTTAAAATTTAGGATGATCTATTTTGATAAAAAAAGGGATAATGGAATGGCAGCACCTACCAGGCTTTCCCGAATAAGGAAAAAGAAAAAAAAATCCACCATCTAAGCTCTTCCCACGATTCTATAGAAGGCATATTCCACAGACAAATTAAGTGAGCATTCAAACAACCCATAAAAGTAATCTTAACCAGAATAACAACAGCCAAAGAACTAATTAATAAGGCTTTCAAAGGTATGATGTTTAAGAACAATCTGTTACTGCCATAATATCAAAAGTATACAAGTGCTAGATACGCATACTGATACAAGGTGCAAACAAATAGATATTTATGAACGCACCATCTAGTAGGTTTCCTTTTTCTCAATACCTTCCAAACCACATAAAGAAACTTCCAGAAAGGAGAACATGAGAATAGCAATACAACAGTCAGGACTAAAAGAAAATCAATTTCCGGTACAATGACAATAGCACATGCAGTACCTGATATCTATTTGGGTGTGTGCTATGCTATGCTACAGTTATTGTAGCTGATGGTCGATCTTTCTTCCAGAATATATAAGGAAAACTAATAATGTCAGGAACATGTGCTACCATAAGCCACCACAAAAATTTCCTTCAGACCAAATAAGTGAGTGAGCAATTGCGCACACAGATGCTCTATAGGCACACTGTAAAGCTTACAGTGACATATATTCCTTGAAGAGACATAAAGATTCATTACTAGCTCGGTATAACAATACCACAGATTGATTTTTAAGAAGCTCTTTTTTTTCTTTTGACAAGAATTACTTTAATAATCATAACATGAAATTTAAAAGTCAGATATAAGCATATGTTGAATGAAAAAAGAGGGTATGACATAAATTACATACCTTAAGAGATAAGAGAGATGAGGATGATTATGAAGGTGTCAGACCAGAAAATCCAATATCATATGCTATGCTCCCATCAGACTTCAGAAGTCCATAATGCCTCTCAGAACCTGACCCAGGCTTCAAATCCTCATTAAACAATGCAAAAACATATGCTTTTACTACCATCTTTGGTCTGCGTGGAGTCCCTTTCTTCTTGGCTAGCCTCTTGAGCAAATTATAATTATAAGTTCTTGCATTCTGAGCGGTAGCTCCAGTTTCATCTTCATCCCCTTTAGAAGCCCAACCTGTCTCAGAAACTCGGACTTCCATCTCCTCATACCCAGCTGCTTCCAAAGCAGCATATGCTGCGTCTATCTGAGCATCAAACATATTGTCATAGTGCAAATCAGCCTTTGCATCATAAACTCCACGATTTGGCTGGAAAAGAGCATAATTAATATCTATATTATTGGGGTCATATTTGTAGGACAAAAATGGATATGTGTTGATGAAGAAGGGAGATCCTGCCTTTGAAAATAAATCCAAGATTGGTTTCATGTATTGGAGAACATTCTCCTTGAAAGTACATGATGATGGAGGATAGGAATTATCAAACACAGCCTGAGAGTGTGGGGTCAAGACTTCGATGACATCTGTCAGTTGAAGCTTACTCAGAGCATTATATACGTTTCTGATAGCACCAGAAAGAGCTTCTACCAGCTCCTGATCTGATCCTCCCAGCACTTCATTCCCTACAGCGATCCCTCTGATATGTGTGTCAGGCAAATATGCTTGCACGTTTTCCTTAATCCAGTTGACAGCTTGGTCTTCATTCGTACTCATATTTTTAAGATATTCATTGGGAATTCCCACCACCAGTTCAAGCCCGGATCCTTTAAATGCCTCCAGAACACTGTGATCTGCATCATAGATTCGAGCATTCTTTATCTTTGCTTCTTTCAAATATGCCACAACAGCTTCAGGGGGAGGAATGTTATCAGCGACCCTGCCATAATTTATTCCATAAGTGCCAGTAAATGCCTGAACTGTCACAAGGCCTGCACAACAGCACAAGCAACTTCACTAGCTGGGGTGTATCGACTTGAAAATTTGATAATTCTCTCCAATGTCTGAACTTAAAACTATTTCCAGCTGAGTAATGATTAGTCAAACAGTGATACAATGCCAGCTGAGTATGTTCACCTTTCAACAAGAAAACTAAAGATTTTTTTTTTTTTCAAAAAAAAGAAAAAAAGAAAAGAATGTAACTTTGAAGTATGGTCTGGCCGATGTTTTATGTTTGAAGTGGATAAAGGAGAAGGTACGCGATAACAGAGATACAATCAGGCATTAACTAAGGATCCTAAGTTTTGAACAGAACTTGCACGAACTCAACTAGTTTTAGTTTCGAAGAGGAGAACAAAATTATTACATGAATTTGCAAACCTCTGGAAGGTAAAAGTAAATTGCTGAAAATAATAACCGATTAGTCGGGATGAGCCAAGAGATGATTTTCGGAAGCGGTGGACCAGGAGAGAAGGAGAAAAGAAAGACACCCCCCCCCCCCCCCCCCCCCCGAAAATCGAGATGAACCTGTTATGGTCTCGAAGCAAATCCAAAGAAAGCCCATGAATAACTCGTGCATATGTGCCCGAGAAATCAAGCTCTAGGCGGAGCAGGACAGAGAATTCCCTCCAAGAACAAGTCGACGGGAATCGATAAGAAGGGGGCGATCTTGATCAAATTGAGCTAGATCATGCCTATTACGCTAACGAATCGAATAGACAGAAAGAGAGAGTGAAAGAAGAGGAGGAGGAATGCACAATGAATCCTGTTCCTGTGCCGCTGAATCAAATATAAAGAGAACAGCAACGAGAGACGGAACCAGATTGACCCTCACAAAAAAAGAAGATGAGAGGCAGAAAGAGGGGGGAAGGGAGGTCCATAGCAGAAATACATACCGCCGTAAAGAAAGAGGAGAAGGATGAACAAGCATCGGCAAGCCCGCATCACCGGTGCTCCTCTTGGTCCACAAAAGAAAAATACCGCCGCTCCTCCGTCGCCGTCCATGTGGATGCAACCTGGGAGGAGCCAGAAGTAAGGAATCCTCCAGACCCGGCCGAGGGAGGGAGAGAGGAGATGGGAGAGGGAGAGGGAGCGAGAGCGAGAGATGGACACCCAAGAGCTAAACCCAGTCCCCCACTACGATGACCGCCGCATCTTCGTCTTCTTCGCGGTTGCCTTGCCTTCCTTCCCCTTCTGTCTCTCCCTTCTTCACAAAACATTCACTCGCTAACGTCAATCGGCCTCACGTCGGTGCATCAGTAAATGCTCTTTTGACAACCTTGCGTGGCTCCGCACAAAGCCACCAATGCAGCGAAAGAAGCAAGACGGAGACTCGATAGCGGCTCCCATCTGGACGGTCTCAAGAAAAAGAAATTAGAAAAAAAAAAAAAAACGTGAGCCCTGCTATTGCTGCCGCCGTATGCACCGAATATAGCCGTATAACCCAGGCCGCATTCTTATGGATCCATCACCAAAATACGCGCACGATAAATAAGATCTAAGGCCATCGATATTCCATACGGCTATATAATTAATATGCGATGCATAATATGATTTCTCATCATGGAGACGAGCGTTTGAAGAAAGCTAGGAAAGAGATGTGTAATTGGTGTGGTGACGATGATTGGTGTGGCGCACTTGGCCCGACTGGCATTGGTACGATAAGCGAAATAGTTGATGTCACTTAGGATTTGAGTGCGGCTCCACAATTCAGCGGGGACCACCAGTCGCATTGATCTATATTCATTTTCCAAAAAATTATATAGTTTAGATGAGCTTGGAAAAGGCACCAACTCAAATTGAAAAAGGTCGCTTGAATGGTATGAGCTGTTGCGGGGTTCTTTCTTTCTTAGCGTGGAAGGTATTTCCTCTCAGAAAAGGTAGAAAAGAAAAAGCCTCCTAGCTAGGCCAAGTTTTCCGGTACCCAAAAGTACCGCTTTTTAGGAAATCATGTATTTCTTAGTCACATTAGTAGCTGGATTTTTCATTAAAAATCTATTTAATTATCTGACTTCATAAGAAAAGTTATAACTGATAGTTTGTCACATTAGTAAATGTATATAATTAGACGTTGTCTAATTTGTATATTATTTATCTCATACTTAGAGGCAAAATGTCATAGGATCTTTAAATGTGCATATTTCTAACCAACACTCATAAATCCAAAATTTGTTTTGCAAAGTCATATAGAGGGCCTTAGAAATGTAGCTAGATTTTTAAACTGTGCGCCTTTCGTTTTGAGTCTAGTCCACTAAATCTACTTTCATTTGGGCTAGAAGGGTAGAAAGAGTAGGACTTGCATACATGTATTCGAGCGGTAGCTTTTAGGCGATGGGGGTTCACATATGATATGACTACCACATTGTAAACAAAGCATGTGCTGAAGACAGGGCCGGCTCGGGCCTTAGGCGACTGAGGCGGTCACCTAAGGCCCCCAATCCACGGAAGGCCCCCGCCCCCACCCCACGGTCCCCACTTCCCACACGCCACAGCCCACAGCATAGTTTTTTTTTTTTTTATTTAAGCCGAGCTGGAACTCTGGAAGCCTGGAACTCCTTGACATGATGACATCCCCACCCCTGAGCCGTTCTGCCTTTCCCATCCATCTCCTGATCTCCGATAGCTAGAGACCTAGAGTGACAGTCGTAGCTGGGCGCTGGGCAGTGGGCGACGGCCGACGGCTACGGCAGTTCAGCGGCTACAGTGCATCTCCTTCGGCCTTCGGCGTCTCCCCAACGGCAGAGTGGCTGGGCAACGGCTACGGTGACAAATGACAAGCAACGGGCATTTCTTCCCTCCTTCTCTCCCCCCTTCTCAGTTCTCTGCCGCCGGTGATTTCCTTTTTATAGGTGAACCAGTGAACCTTCTCCCAAATCCCAAATTCCCAATCTCCCGTTCTCCATTCTCGGCAGACTCGCAGGCTCGCAGCACCGCTCCATCTCTCCTCGTCGACTCGTCGTCCTCGGCTCCTCCGAGGCTCCGAGCCTCCGACCTCCGGCCTCCGGGCTCCGGGCCTCCGGCTCCAAGAAGGCAGAACCCTCCTCCTCCGGCTCCGTCCTCGGTGGCTCGGTCCTCATCCTCCGGCTCCAAGAAGGCAGATCTCCTCTCCAGCTCTTGGACCGCCGGCCGGATCTCCTCTCCTGGGCCCTGGCCGACGCCCGACGTCGCCGTCCTCGGCTGTCAGCTCCTCCCGTCCTCCAAGTTCCAACCTTCGGGCTTCGGCCGACGGAAGACCGGGCGAGTGGCTAGCCGCCGGCCCGCCGGCCGGATCTCCTCTGAGAGGAGTCCTCTCCAGACTCCAGCTCTCCTCGCCGTCCTCGGCTCCTCCAAGGCTCCGACCTCCGGGCTCCGCCGCTCCGGCTTCCTCCGCTCCTCGGCACTCCGCAGTCCGCACTCGGCAGCTCGGCTCACTCCAACTCTCCAAGGACCAAAATCCACCATCCTCAGTCCTCACTGTCTCACTGAGTGTCTCTGTGTCTGAATCACTGATCGGCTGATCCCAAATTGGATTCCCAATTCCCGGTGTCCGGTGAGAATCAGACAATCTAATCCACCGTCTCTCCTCTGTTAGCTCCTAAGCTAGTTTACTTTACTAATTAATCTTTTGATCCAATTAATTTTTATTTAGTCAAGTTAGAGACAGTAGAATTGATTTTTTTTTGGGTCCAAATGTAGGTTGGTTGTGACTTCGGCGGTTCGGCCTCTTCTCGCCGTCGAGTTCGGCACTATTCGGCCTCTTCTCGACACAATTAAGTTCGGCACTACTTGTCGGATCCGAGTTTGTTTTTCTTGACACAATCAACTTTTTTATATTTTGATTTATTTGTGGTGTTTTTTTAATTTCTTAGTTTGATAATATTATTTATAGATTAAAATGTCTAATAGAAAATATGACTGTGGGTATGAAAAACTCAAAAAAAAAAGAAAAATCGATAAACTCATTCAATCTCAAAAAGGAGCTCTAGATAGATTTGTTGTTACAAACAAACAAAATACCACATCAAATTCAACTCAGGAATTAGCAACAGAACAGACACCCGAAATAGAGTTAAAAAATGAGATTGCTAGTGAAACACTATCTAGTGAAGAGCACTATGAAGAATCAGATGGAGATAAGATAAACAAGAAAAAAGATTGTGGAACTAGTTCTATTTCTACAAATTTTTATGATCCTGGTCAATGGAAAAATATTGATACAAAATTTAGAGATCTAATGGTGGAAAGAGGTCCAATTAGAGATTATGATTTTCATTTTCCTAAGGATGAAAACAATAGACACTTCTCTACGATATATTACATTCGTAAGTTACCTAATGGTGAAAAATATGATAGAAGATGGTTAGTGTATTCGAAAGATTTGGATAGAGTATATTGTTTTTGTTGTAAATTATTTAATTCAAAGCCTAGCACGAGTCAATTAGTCAATGAAGGAAGTGAGGATTGGAAAAATCTAGGTATCAAGCTTAAAAGTCATGAAACAACTAATGAACATATCATTAGCATGAATAGATGGATTGATTTAGAAGTGAGATTGCTAAAAAATAATACAATTGATAAAAGTCTTCAAGAACAAATAAACCAAGAGAAGGATCATTAGAAAAAAGTTCTATTGAGAA